>NC_056746.1:902684223-902759223 GCF_019279795.1 Protopterus annectens
ATGATAAAGGACCATTTATTTTTCCAAGGATAAAAGTTCAAAGTTTCTTTGTCACCACTGCTCTTTTGTCTTGCCTTTAACTAATTACGCTGTCTTCTTAACAGGTTTAGGTCATGGTTACAATTTGGCTTCCAGAAAACAAGGTGTAAAGACTCCTCTTCTTTTTGTAGATGATTTAAAACTGTATAGCTCATCAGATGAGGAACTAAAAGCACAACTCCTAGTGGTCAAAACTTTTTCAGATAAGAATGTCACCTGGTTTTGATAAATGTGCAAAAGCAACCTTTAAAACAGGAAAGCTGCAGCACCAAGAAACATCAGTTTGGGACAGGAATGTGATAGAAAAGAACTTGAGCAAGGGGGAAATGTATAAATATGTGGGTATTTATGAAGGATCAACAATACAACGTGAACAAATGTGAATAAAACAGTAAGGAGCATTTTAGAACACTAAAATTAAAGCATTGGCATCTAGGAACAGAGTCCCAAGTTACAAACCAGTTTGCACTTCCTGTCCTAACTTATAGTTTTGCTGTGATTGACTGATGCCAAAAGGTGTTAGGTTGGACAGGAAAACAAAGATGCTTCATGCTCATCAAATGATTTGTTCAAGAAAATCAGTGTATACCAAGACTATATATTCCCCGTTCTGAAGGAGGTATGGGCCTCCTAAAAATTAATTACATGTATAGATCTGCAGTCGTGGGACTATACATATGTGCTAACCTCACAAGATACAAACGTAGTGAAAGTTTTGAAACATGAGGAGAATAAGTCTAAGTTGACTTTCGTGCTTGGTTTAGCAGAAGGATATCGGCATCAAGTGGGATTGTAAATCAAATCAGAAGCATATAAAAATCAGGCAGCCACTGATTATGCCAAAAAACAAAAGGAAGTCTATATGGTGAAGGATCAGATGAAAGAAAGAAATATAGAAAATGCATAAATATGATTGCAAGTATAGAAAACTCTTGCAACAACTTCATGTCGATCAGGATTGAATATAGGAGTGGTTAAGGAGAGATGAATTTAAACCAAAAGACAAAAGGTTAATATTGATGACCCAAGATAGTGGACTATGTATACTTTGGTTTACAAAGTCCATTGAATGTTCGAGAGAAACGGACAAATGTAGGTTTTGTAAAACGGCTGTAAACAGTCGCACATATTATTGCTGGCTGTGATATACTACTGGCAGAAGGACTATATTGAAAGGCATGGTAATGTGACAAGGCAGTTACACTGGACATTGTGCAAACATTGCAATACTGAAATAACTGAAAAACACTGGAAACATGAGCCGTAAAGCATTCAAAAAATAGATGCGAGAAAACCAGATGTAGTAGTCCATGAAAAAAAAGACAAAAGTAGCATTGATTATTGAAACTGCTGCACCAGTGACTGCAGTGTCTTGGGTACCGAGAGACAAAGTCATAAAATACCAGGCTTTGCAGGCAGAAATGAGGGCAGTGTGGAAGAAGGATACCCAGACCATTCCAATAGTAGTAGGAGTAATGGGTCTTAAAAAAAAAAAAAAAAAAAAAGAATTTACAATCGTACTTAGATATGTTACTGATGCATGTAAGTCCATACAAATCACAGAAGGAGTCCTTACTGGGCAAATTGAGGGTGCTGAGAATAGCATTGGAACAATATTAATTTCATGAACTTTAGTCATAATTTGACTTGGGAATGGGGTCCATTCATGTCGTGATATTAGAAACCCCAAAAGACTTGGAGAAATGAAAACATTGTATTGGAAATGACAGCAGTTCTCCTACCATTGCAGGCATTTCAGGACACTCTCCTTAGGTGTGATATCTGTCCAGACAAACGTGGCAGTTATTTGGTGCATCAACAAACAGGAAGGAACCGTATATTTTCCCTTGTGTCGAGAGGCCATGAGGTTAAGTTCCTGGGCAATGGCTTTCTGATTGCAGTGCATATTCTGGGGAAATACAATATCCTGTCAGACAGATTGAGCAAACCTCTTCTTTTTCCTCATGAGTGGTACCCCAATTTGATAATACTGGTGTGGCTTTTCAGCCATTATATTCAGCCATGATGCAATCTTTTTGCCTCTCTCCGCAGCACCAAATGCAGCAAGTTCTCTTTAATTCCTTGACAGGGGAGTCAGCCAGAGATGCGTTCACACACATTCAGCCCTCCGGACTCCTTTATGCCTTTCCTCTGACCACTGTAATCCCAAAGTTTTGCATAAAGCAAGTGTGACAAAGGCCTGTTATTCTCATAGCCCATTTTGACCTTGATTGGTGGGGTTCCCCTTCTTCTGGGCCTCATCTTGTAGACCTTTCCTGGGTGCTGGGCCCAGACCCAGATATTTTTCCCATCCATTGGGGTCACCTGACCTAAATATTCAGTCCTTTAAGCATGGTTTCTCAGCAATCTTCAACCAAGAAAGTGTACAGAAGCAAGTGGAAAAGATTCTCTATTTGGGTGTTCAAAAATAACCATTGCCCCTTTTTCTGCACCCCATGCACTGTTTTTTATTTTCTTTCCCATTCTTTCAGAATAGAGCTGGCTATTAAACCATCAAGGTGCAGTTAGCAGCTATATTCTCTCTTCACTCTTAAACTAAGAATTTTCAGAGGTGCTTTTCTTTTGTGTCCTCCACTCAATGATCCAGTTCTTCCATGGGACATTACTATTTTGTTACAACCATTAACAGCTTCTCCCTTCAAACTTTCTGCCAGTTTTTCTCTCAAATTCTTGTCATGGAAAACCTTATTTTTGCTGTCACTTCTGCTAGGAGAATTTCTGAACGTCGTGCCTTGTCTTGGAAAGCTTCTTTTTTAAATTTTTCACAGGGACTGAGCGACTGCGAAGATCAATCCCTCTTTTTCTTTCTTAAGGTGGCTTCTGAATTGTCATTAACAAGTCCATAAGTCTTCCAGTTTTCCTTTCCAAACTTTTAGAACCAAGGTAAATATACACTACATTTTCTAGATGTTCGTTGCCAGTTAAGTTTATCCTTGCATCAGACGAAATCATTTTAGAAAATCTGACCAATTATTTGTCTCATTTTTAGCTGCTGAACTGTGTAAACAACTGTCCAAAATCACACTCTGTTTGCTTTCTCTGTGCATCTCCTGCATCTGTCGAGAGAGGATTGTCGCTTCCCTCTACTGAAAGCTCAGTCCACAAGGTCAGTAGCTGTATCTGCAATTTTTTTCTCCCGAGTTCCAGTTAATATCTGCACTGTGACTACATCGTCCAGGGTTCACAGTTCCTTTTCGCTTTACAAATTGGACATACAGTCCAGATTAAGAACTTCTTTTGGTTTCGATTTGCTATGGAATATCCTTCCATAGGGACTACCCAGGAAATACCATGGCTGGGGACTGTGTCATACACATTGCGAAACAGTGGGAAAAGACATCATCAGATATGAAAGTTATGTACTTACCATAACAATAGGTCAGTGTTGTCTGCGTCTGTCCTTACTCGGCTCCCAACTCCTCCATCCCTTGTACCATATAATTTTGTTTCTTCCCTTTTTACTTGGGTCACATATGGAGGATCGTACCTGACCACCTCCTTCGGAATTTCTTCCTGATCAGCTTACTAGTTTTTTTTGAGTCAGGTGACTTCTTTCTAGTCATCCCTATTTACTGTCCCAGTTTCTAATGTCTTGCGGGCAAACTGAGACATGTTCTCTGTACAGGGATTATGGGTAAGGGGATGAGCCTGAGCACCTGATCCAAAAGCTTGAAAGCAGCCAGCCTCGGATCCAAGGTTAGATCTGAGACCCCACACATTGAGGAAGGACAGAAACAGAGAACACAGATCTATCGTTATGGTAAATACATAACTTTCATTTATCTTAGAACACTGTAGAAAAGGTTCCACTACGACAGGACGAGAAAGGCTTTTCACTATTTTCCAAGGTCATAGAAAAAAAAACATTCTCTGAAAATTCACTCTAGATCTGTCAGGAATAAATAAGGTGATGTCCTTCTATTCCTGTGTTGCAGTATTCTAGTTGTGGGATTTCCTGCCTTCAGTCGACTCGTACATCGGCTCCTATACAAAAACTTCAGCTTGGCTGTTGCAGCATGTGTGAGACATCAGATGTAAGGCCATAAACCAGGTGCCTTAAATGTGACGTCTACATGCACATTCCTAAAAACTTTTCAGCCACAGATGACCTACGCTTCATACAATCCTTCTTCACAGACGTTGCATCAGTAAATCTAAGTAACCTGTTGGGTTACTGTTTTTCTTATTTTGCAGGTTCTATTGCTTAGGCTTGGTTGTTGTAGCCTTTAGCTGATGTAAGGTAAAAAGGAAAAGTGCCAATGTGAATGCCAAATACCCTATAAAGACGCCCATGATAATGTGTTTTTTTGCTTAGGGCGGGAGCACGACCATTCCTCCTGCTCAATTTGTCAATCATTTGTTCCGAAGACCCTATGCAGCCATCTGGCCGCTTTAAACCTCTACCTAGAAAACCAGCGCCTAAAACGCTTAGCCTTTAGAATGGATCCCACATCGGATGCAGCACCTGAACCTCCGCGAAATAAGGCCAAGATTCCTAACCCTTCCTTGCCTGCCGCTTAGCTTCCCGACGCCTTGCCAACTGCCGATCTAGGAGTTGAGTAGTGCTTGGCGGATCTGTCGACCAACGACGTCCCTCGAGGAAACCGTTGCACAGCCGACAACCGGGACATCCTTGGAGCTTGCCCAGACACCGACTACTGTCGATGTAGAGGGGGAGACAGTTTCTGTGGTACCTCTGACCAGGATCCAGACTTCAGAAATGATGTAAAATCTGATGGCAGGCCAGATGTTCATGTTTCACTGTTGCAATCATTACATTTGGGTAATCTGCTAGCAGGTTGCCCTCAATCAGCCTGAATAACAGAGTCATGGGTCCTGCGTCGGTTGCAGTCTCTTCTTCCATGACGTCCGATCGTCAGAGGTATAAAACATGCAGCTGACACCATTTTATTCAGTCTTTCTTGCCGCGTGGTGCCCGAAGCTATAGCAGTTCTCAAGTGCCGGTCGGCCGACTCCTGAAATTTTCGTATTCGAGTTTCAGAACAGAAGTCTTCAAATTAAAGCTAAGCACCCCGTTGGGGAAACTTTTTCTTGCTCTTTACCGATGTCAGTAAAAGTTAATAATTGCATTACTTGTGGGAAGCAAATACCTCATAAGGATTTTCATTTGTACTGTATTCCTTGCCTAGGCCCAGATCACAACGTGCGTTGCTGTCGGTTTTGCGCTAGATTTAACCAATGCACTATTAAGTGTCGGTATATTTTTGTTTCTAAATAGTTTGGTACAAGATTAGTTATCCTGAAATGTTGTTGGTTAGCAATCCGACTACCGGAGTTCACAAAAAACGCAAAGAAAGAGACAGACCATCAGGGTCCAAAACAGATGACGAAGCTTGTCCTAAGCCAGTCGCCGATACTCAGTGAGGCGCTTTCACAGCCCCTGATACCCGCTACTTTTGAGTCGCAGGCCTCTACTGAGACCCATTCGGAGTCAAGTATTCCGCGAGATTCTCAGAGTATTGAATCTGCGGATGTCTCTCCCTTGGATGGGTCCAGAGCCGCTGAGCAGGCACCGGCTTCTGAGGGTGTTTTCAGGCCTCAATATTTTTATAATAAACTGACACCAGCCTCAAAAACAAGGTGAAAAACATCTTCTGTGTCTAAAAATCTGACTCATGAGCCACATGCTCAGGTTTCTATGCCTGAAAAACAGATGATCAAAATGGCTGAGGATTTAATTACCTTGATCAGGAGTTCCCAACCCCCCCGCCCCCCACTGAGGCCTAAGCAAGGCACTGATTATGAATCTTCATATCAGGTTTCCTTTTCTTCTGATTCCTCTTCTGATCAGGAATTTTCTATTCCACTGTATGAGAATTCTGATGCAGAGGAATCCATCCCATCTGCATCTCCTCCTGAGGATTACTCTTTTGGAGAGACTTTGCACACTTTAAGGGAACATTTTCATTGGGAGAGTCAGGACTTCTATGAATCAAAAAAAGAGGCTTAGGGATTTCCTCCTCCTTCCTCAGCATAGGCATTTGGCAATACCTCCTGTATTAGACATAGTTGATGTGTTTTCGGAATCAAGCATTGCTCCTGATTCCCTACCTCTGGCTCCTAGTAAGCCAGACAGATATTACAGGATTCCTGACTCCCACAAATTTCTATTCAAAAATCCTGCTGCTGACCCTGAGACTATTTCTCAGGGTCCCAAGGGTGTAAAGGCCTCTATAGCCAAACATCCTACCCCCTCTGACAGAGATTTCAGTGTGCTGGATAGATGGGGAAGGAAGGATTATACATCTGCAACCTTGGTAATCAGGGCCTTAAACTGCCAGTTTCATATGCTTAAATATCAACAACATGTTATGGGCTTACTGAAACAGAAAATGATGATTTCTGATTGTGTGGAAAATAGTTACATGAATTATTGCTTTCAGCAGAACAGGTTGGAAAGCATACTTTGCAATGTGGATTTGATTTCTTGGAGGCCTCTTGTAAGGCCGCCATTACTGGATCTGTGATTGAGGCATGCCTGGCTCAAGGAGCAAAATCTGCCTGATCATGTTGAAGCTAAATTGTTGGATCCCCCTTTGCAGCATGATACTCTGTTTGGTAATAAGGCAGAAGAGTTTGTAAATGGAAGAGAAAGCTAAATCTATGCAAACTGTAAAATATTTCTTGCAAGTGCAGCCACCCAGGTTCAGTAGACACTGGCCTACTAAAAATTGGTCCTTCCCTGTGTCCAACAGAGCCACTCAAGGCAAATCCAAGTGCTCAAAAGGTTCCAGATACCAATCACAGGGTTCTTACAGGTCAAAGCAATGGGGGTGCCTTCACCTCCAAATCTGGAGGAAACAAAGCACAACCTTTACAGTAAGCAGTCTCAATGACTTTCCTCTACCATCACCAAGCACTTATCTTTTGGCAGCACCCTTGGGGGGATAAATAGCACTTCATGCTCAAAATTGGCAGTTAATTACCCAGGACATGTGGGTATTAAACATAGTATCCCAGGGGTACAGATTTCATTTCCGTACTTTGCCAATTCCAAATGGATGGCCAGATCTGCCACAAAACCAGTGGGCAGAGGCCCAGAAACAAGTCATGTCCCTCATGGATATGGGGGCTATTCAACCGGTACCAGAAAAGGAAAAAGGACAAGGTTTTTATTCAAGACTTTTCCTGGTACCCAGAAAAGACCATTCATGGCCTCCAGTACTGGACTCATCAGTTTTGAACACATTCCTGGACATTCCAAATTTTAAAATGCTGACTTTACAACAGCTACTGCCTCTGCTAGGCAGGAATGCTTGGTTAGTAACTCTAGACTTAAAAGAGGCATACCTGCATATCCCAATAAGGGAATCATGCAGAAGATACTTCTGCTTCAAAGCAGGTTTTTTGCATTACCAATTCTCTGCACTGCCCTTTGGCTTATCTACTGTGCCCAGGGTCTTTACAAAGTGCCTGGCACCAGTAATTGCATTCTGCAGACAAAGAAGTATTCAGATTTATCCTTATCTGGACGACTGTCTCATTCAAGCAGAGGACAAGGACACTCTTCTTCAACATCTGGCATTTGTAAAAAGGCTTCTAGCATGCCTAGGGTACACCATAAACGAAAAGAAATCACAACTGGTACCCTCTCAAATAATTACATTCCTGGGTGCAAGCTTGAATACAACTGCCCAGATGGCTTACCTCAGCCAGACAAAGGCAACTGACATCATACTTCAAACAAATGGCAACAAAAACCCAGTTATCTGCAAGACAAATTCTGCAGGCTTTGGGGTTCATGGCATCCTGCATTCTACTAATTCCAGATGCGAGGCTGCATATGAGGAAACTTCAGTGGTACCTAAAAAGTTTATCGAGTCAACATTCACAGTCTAGAAACAATGATTCCTCTCATCCCCTGTCTACAACAGGAGTTTATTTGGTGGGCAGGGATATGTCACCAAAACAAGGGACTGTCATTCACTCTACCCCCTGCCATCCAAACCCTAACTACAGATCCATCAGACTATGCATGGGCGGCCCACCTTGCGGGGAGATGCATTCAGGGCAAATGGAGCCCAAACCAAATGCATCTGCATATCAAACAGAGAGAGATGCTAGCTGTTCAGAATGCTCTGACAGCCTTCAAGGACTTACTTCATCCAGGACAACTACTGATAAAGACGGACAACACCACAGTTATGTGGTACATAAACAAGCAGGGGGTTACACATTCCTACCCCCTTTGCAGACTACCCATGGCCTTGTGGAATACAGCCTTGACTTACCAAATACATCTTCAAGCTCTATTCCTGACAGGAAAACAAAATACTCTGGCATACGACCCAAGCAGAAATCTTATGGATCCGCACAAATGGAAACTGGATCCACAAATCTTCAGCATGTTAACACAGAAATGGGGGTGCCCAGACATAGATCTATTTGCCGCACCCCAAAATTATCAGTTGGACAAATTCTGCACAAGAACTCATCACAAAAAAGCATGGAAATTGGATGCCCTATCCTTTAGCTGGAAAAACCTATGAGTCAATGCCTTTCCCCCTCTGCCTCTACTCCCCAAGGTCTTACTAAACGTCAGACAGGAAAAAACAAAAATGATCCTAGTTGTTCAGGATTGGCCTCACCAGCACTGATACCCACTTCTGAGGAATGTATCTCAACTTTCTCCATAGTACTTGCCTCAAATACCTCATCTACTGTCTCAGCAGAACAATAAAATTCTGCACACTCAACTCCAAACTCTGAATCTTGCAGCATGGCTGACCAAGTAATTATTCAAGCAACACCTCTCAGTAAATCTGTGATGGATGTCATTTTGGAAGCCAGAAGGCCTAGTACTAGAAAATCTTATGCTGATAAATGGAGGAGATTCTGTGCTTGGAACCAGGCACAAGGAACAGACATAGCAAAGCCCCAATATTACTCATATTTTACAATATTTGACTGAGATGCTTGACAAGGGCCTATCTTTTTCTTCAATAAAAATCCATGCCTCTGCTGTCTCGGCTCATTACAACACAGGTCCTCCTCTCTTTTCTCATCCTCTGATTAAACAGTATCTTAGAGGGGCCAAAAATTTAAGGCCTCCCAGAAGATCACCAACTCCTGCATGGGACCTCAATTTTGTGCTGGAAAAACTCACCCTGCCTCCTTTTGAACCAGCAACTACTGCGGGTAAAAAATTGTTATCTTGGAAAACAGCTTTTCTCTTAGCAGTCACGTCAGCAAGAAGAGTTTCAGAACTACAGGCTGTCATGGCAGTGGAGCCCTTTATTATTTTTTACCCATACAGGGTGTCCATCAGGACCAATCCTTCTTTTATGTCTAAGGTGGTGTCCAGTGTGGCTCTTAACCAGACCATTCACCTGCCAACATTTTACCCAACTCCGCAGAACAAGGGGGAGTGGATTCTGCATTCATTGGACATACAAGGACAGCTAAGAGTCTACTTAAACAGGACCAAATCTCTAAGAAAGGCTGTGCAACTGCTGGTAGCATTTGCTGCTGGATCAGAGAGGAAAGCTATTTCAAAGCAGACTATTTCTAAGTGGATAAGCCACTGCATTCGTTTCTGCTACTTGCACCATGGTAAACCTGTGCCCAAGGGGATCAGATCACATTCCACCAGGGGTGGCTCTACTTCAGCACCTTTTTCTCAGAGGGGTTCCAACCAAAGACATTCTGGAAGCTGCTACTTTGAGCTCTGTTCATACCTTCAAAAAGCATTATCATTTGCCTCTCTTTTCCAAGTCCAGGGCAGGCTTTGCTACTGCAGTTCTGCAGGGCCTTACAGCCGCTCCTAATGTTGTTTAGTTCCATCCTCCCATCCATAGCGTTGGGATTCTACCCAAATGTAATGACTGCAACAGTGAAACACGAAGAACATAGTACAGTTGTGTACACTTACCATAAATGTAGATGTTCGAGTGTATTCACTTTTGTAGTCCGGGTTACCCACCCGCCATCCCCCTTTTCTATACCTGTTCTTTCCTTCACTATACACAAAAGCCTTTGTGGTGTATTTGCTTTTAGATGAAGGTAAAGTTTGTTTCTAAAACTGCATTTATATATATTTACTGTTTTTATATATATATATATATATATATATATATATATATATATATATATATATATATATGCTTCCCATTTGGGGGGCACCGGACATCTGGGGCAAGAAAAACTGAATAAAATGGCGGCTGAATGTTTTATACCCCTGACGACCTGACGTCATGGAGGAAGAGACATCAACTGACACAGGACCCAAGACTTTGTTATTCAAGCCGACTGAGGGCAACCTGCCAAGCAGATTACCCAAATGTAATGACTGCAACAGTTAATACAATCGAACATCTACATTTATGGTAAGTGTACACAACTGTACATGTTCATCGTGTTACCCTGCTGCAGTCATCACACTTGGGTTATCCTGCCGTCAGGCGGTCCCGCCGTCAGCCTGAGTTCCAAAGTCGTGGTCTGGCGTCGGTTGCTGTCGCTTCTTCCCTGATGTCAGAGCGCCAGGGGTATATAAGGGGCATCCAACGCCATTTTCTTCAGTCTTTCTTGCCGCGCGGTGCCAGAAGCAGTTTACAAGTGCCGGTCGGCCGACACCTGAGATTTTCGATTCGAATTTCAGTCCGAAGTCTTCAGTAAAGCTAAGTACTCCATTGGGGAACCTTTTTTTGCCTCAGTCCGATGTCAGTAAAAGTTAACAATTGCATTTCTTGTGGGAAGCAAATACCTCATAAGGACTTCCATTCCTATTGTATTCCTTGCCTAGGCCCAGACCACGACGTCACAGGTTGTCGGTTTTGTGCTAGGTTTAATAAATGAACTATCAAATTCCTTTTTGACTTTGCACGACATTACTTTGGTAGGAAATTTAATTATATCATGCCGTCGGAGCAGCCGACAACTGGCATGCATATAAAACGCAAGGATATAAGGACAGGCAGCCTAGGAACAAGCCAGACTCTGAGGCCTCTGCTGGGCCTGTCGCCGGTTCTCCGGTTTTCAGTGAGGCGCCTACGCAGCCCCTGATGACCGCAGAACTGGAACCCCAGACAGCTGTGGATTCTCAAACGGAGTCTACTAGACCGACGCAGCTATCTTCATTAGGCCCTTCCGACACCGGAGCAGAAGTAGACCCCGGTGCAGTGGAAACACCTTTGGTTGCATAAGGTGTCTTCAGACCGACTACACTCACCATTAAATCTTATGCTAAGCTTAAAACTCCTTTAAAACCAAAGAAGACTGTATATCAGTCTACAGTTCAAAGCCCCATGCCTAAGAAACAGATGCTTAAGATGGCGGAAGATTTGATTACCCTAATCAGGGGTTCCCATCCCCCTCCTGATAAAAGACCAAGACCGGAGGATTATGCTTCCTCTGACCAGGTTTCAATTTCCTCAGATTCTTCTGAGGAACAGGATTACACTTTTCCACCTTATGAAGACTCTGATGCTGAAGACTCTATTCCCTCAGCATCTCCCCCTGAAGACTACTCCTTTGGGGAAACTTTACATACCATAAGGGAACATTTCCACTGGGAAGGCCAGGACTACTCTTATTCTAAGAAAAGGCTCAGAGAGTTCCCTTTACTACCCCAGCACAGGCCTCTTGCTATCCCTCTAGTTTTGGATATTGTGGATGATGTTTACTTGGAGTCTAGTCTAAATCCAGACTCTCTACCTCCTGCTCCAGCCAAACCAGACAGATACTACAGAGTACCTGACTCACACAAATTCCTTTATAAAAGCCCTGTCTCTGACCCAGAAACCATTTCCCTGGGTCCTAAGGGAGCTAAAGCTTCTATGGCTAAAAATCCTGTGCCCTCTGAAAGGGATTCCAGAGCCCTAGATAGATGGGGAAAGAAAATATACACCTCCGTAACTATGGCTATGAGAGCATTAAATTGTCAGTTTCATATGCTGAAATATCAGCAATTCCTAATGTCTCAATTAAAACAAAAAATGAGCACTCGTACTGAACAGTCTGAATTCAAGGAAATGCAGGATCTGTTGCATGCAGCTGAACAGGTGGGCAAACATACTTTGCAATGTGGATTTGATTCATTGGAAGCTTCCTGTACAGCAGCTGATACTGGCTCTGTCATATGTAGACATGCTTGGTTAAAAGAACAAAACCCTTCCTGATCATGTTAAAGCAAAATTATTGGATGCACCTTTACAGCAGGATGTATTATTTGGTGTCAAAGCAGAAGAGGTTTTAAAGAAAATGGAGGGTAAGGCAAAGTCTATGCAGACGGTCAAGGATTTTTTGCAGGTACAACCCCCTCGTTTCAGCAGAAATTGGCCAACGAAAAACTGGTCCTTTCCAGCTTCTGACAGATCACAGAGAGGCAAATACAGACGCCCAAGGGGCAGAGATCAGTCACAAGGCCCTTACAAACCTCACCAATGGGGTACTGCTACCCAGAAAGGAGGAGAAGACAGGCCCCAGGCTAGCAGAAGACAAACACAATGACTCAATCCTCAAACTACCAAGCAAATCTCTCCTGGCAGCTCCCTTGGGAGGAAAATTAGCATTTTTTGCAGACAACTGGCACATCATCACAAAAGACAAATGGGTTCTAGACGTTGTCTCTCAAGGATACAGATTCCACTTTCATACCTTACCAAGGATAAAAGGAATGCCAAACCTGCCACAAAATCAATGGGCAGAGGCACAAAAACAAATTCCAGCTCTCATGGATATGAGAGCCATTCAACAGGTACCTACACAGGAGCAAGGACAAGGATTTTACTCCAGACTCTTTCTAGTCCCAAGAAAGGACAAAGCATGGTGACCCATTCTGGATCTTTCAATTCTGAACACCTATTTACAAGTACCAAAATTCAAGATGCTAACACTACAGCAGCTTCTTCCCATGCTGGGCAAGAATGCTTGGCTAGTAATGTTGGACCTCAAGGAGGCATACCTGCATGTCCCTATCAGACAAAATTGCAGAAGATACCTCCGCTTCATTGCAGGTTCAACACATTATCAATTCTCTGCACTGCCCTTTGGTTTATCTACTGCACCCAGGGTCTTCACAAAATGCCTGGCACCAGTAATTGCATACTGCAGACAAAGAGGAATTAAAATATACCCATACCTGGACGACTGCCTTATTCAAGCAGAAAGCAAGGACATTCTTTTAAAGCATCTGGCATTTGTCAAACACCTTCTAAGTTGCCTAGGGTACACAGTAAACGAAAAGAAATCAAAACTAGTGCCCTCACAAAACACAATATGCCTGGGTGCCAGCTTGAATACAACAGCCCAGATGGCTTATCTCACGCCAGACAAGAAACAACAGCTGACCCAATATTTCAAAATAATGGCAACAAAGACCCAACTCCCTGCAAGAAAAATTCTGCAGGCCTTGGGATTCATGGCATCTTGCTTACTACTAATACCATTTGCAAAACTGCATATGAGGAAATTACAATGGTACCTGAAAAGTGTATGGACTCAGCACAGCCACAGCTTGGAAACAATGATACCACTCATTCCCTGCCTTCAACAGGAGTTTCTGTGGTGGGCACAGGCATGTCACCTCAACAAGGGTCAGCCTTTCACCTTACCCGCAGCCAGGCAAACTATGACAACAGATGCATCGGACTGTGCATGGGGAGCACACATGGCAGGACAGTGCATTCAGGGCAAATGGACTACAGATCAGAGGCATCTGCATATCAATCAAAAGGAAATGCTAGCAGTACAGAATGCCCTAAGAGCTTTCAAGAACCTCTTACACTCAGGACAACTAATAGACGGGACAATACCACAGTAATGTGGTACATAAACAAGCAAGGTGGGGCACACATACCTACCCTCTGTGCAGGCAAGCAATGACCTTGTAGAACACTGCACTGTCTTACCAGGTTCAATTACAAGCACAGTTCCTGCCAGGAAAGAAAAACACATTGGCAGACGACCTAAGCAGAAACATCATGGATCCGCACAAGTGGAAACTAGATCCACAAGTATTTGAAATGATAGCTCATAAATGGGGGCGCCCAGACATAGATTTGTTTGCAAGCCCCCAAAACTACCGACTTCAAAACTTTTGCACAAGGACATTCCATCCACAAGCTTGGAAAGTGGACGCCCTCTCATTCAGTTGGAAAACATTAACAGTGTATGCCTTTCCTCCACTGCCTCTTCTAGCAAAGATACTGCTGAAAGTCAGATTAGAGAGGCCACAAATGATACTCATTGCACCAGACTGGCCACGCCAGCATTGGTATCCAATTTTAAGGAACATGGCCCATGGCCCACCATGGATTTTATCACAAATTCCTCACCTGCTCACCCAGCGAGACAATCCGATTCTACACAGCCAGCTCAAGACTTTAAACCTGGCTGCATGGCAAATTACCTAAACAACCAGCCAACACCTCTATCCAAAGCAGTTATGGATGTCATTCAGGAGGCCCAGCACCAGGAAAACCTATTCAGACAAATGGAGAATATTTTGCGCCTGGAACCAGGCTAAAGGCCAAAATCCCCTTGATCCAAACATTCCTCAGATTCTACAATATTTAACTGAGATGTTGCACAAAGGTCTTTCCTTTTCATCTGTTAAGATCCACGGCTCAGCAATTTCAGCTCATTACAACACGGATCCTCCATTATTCTCACATCCACTCCTAAGACAGTACCTCAGAGGGGCTAAGAACATAAGACCCCCAAGGAGAGCACCAACACCTACTTGGGATCTCAACTTTGTTCTAGAAAAGCTTACACTGCCACCCTTTGAATCAGCTTTTTCAGCTGATTTAAAATTTCTTTCATGGAAAACTGCCCTGCTACTTGCAATAACCTCAGCTAGAAGAATCTCAGATGGCTTCTCCCCAGGAGTATTATTCTCCTGATGAATCTGTGGAAGGGAATTCTCCCCTTGAGGATATTACCTTTGGTGAGACCATCACCAAGATGAAAGATTACTTGAAATGGGTTACTTCCCAAATGACTGACACCCAAAAAGAGGTACTTTGAGCTGTTTCAAGTGCAATCACCCTCCCCTTCAGCTGTCCCTCCGGTGCTACTTGTTTACTTGGATGCCTTTAATTCAGCTTCTAAGGCCTCAGACTCCCAGCCCTCCAGCCGCTAAGTGCCCTGACCTCTTCTATAAAGTGCCAGAGGAGCAAAAATTCCTAGTTAAACCAGACTTGGCTGACCCAGCTGTTATTGCCACTGCTCCTGTTAAACAGTTTAGACTGCTGCCTTCCACATCCCTCCTACCGACTGATAAAGATAGCAAATATATGGATAGAGGATGGGAAAGAAGGTATACACATCCTCCACTTTGGCTTTCAGAGCCATAAATTATCAGACCCACATGACTAAGTATGCTCTAGACTTAGTGACTCAAGTCTGTTTCTTGCTGGCTTCTATGCCCGACAGTCCCATTAAGGCTGACATTGCCTCCAAACTGTCCTTGGCTCAGCAAGTAGCCAGGCACTCAATCAGATGCAGCTACGATGCTGCAGAAGCATCTGCCCGCTCTGCAGCATCTGCTTCTGTCCTCAGAAGATACTCCTGGCTGAGACTACAGAGACTACCTGAAGGCATCAAGTCCAAAAGCTTGGACACTCCCCTGGATCACAATTTCCTGTTTGGAAAACAATCTGCAGACCTCTTCAAGAATCTACAGGAAAAAAGTAAAGAATTACAGGACATCAAACATCTGCTGGTGTCCCCCATTCCCAAGTATTATAGGAACTACCCTGCTAAAACCACTTTTGTAAGGCGCAACCCTCCTCAGACAGCTACCCTCCTCTACCAGATCTAGAGTAGATGTAAGAAGACCTACTTCATCCAGATCTAATGCTCCACCTCCTCAGCCCTTTCAGGATAGAGGAGGTCCCAATAATGAGTGACTGCCTTGCCCACCTCCCACTCTCTGCACGCCTTCCCCACTGTCTCCCCCTCTGGCAATCCATCACCACAGACCCATGGGTCCTATCCATTATCCAAAAAGGGTACTTCCTATCCTGGAAAAGAAAAAACCCAGGAAAATCATTCCTTTTCCCCAAAAAAAAACAAAAAACAAATTCATCTCCTACCACAAGTTTTGTCAGAACTACTAAAGCTAGGCACCATAGAACCTGTCCCCTCAGGACATGATGGAAAGGGATTCTACTCGCATCTCTTCCTGGTCCCCAAAAAAAGATGGCTCCTGGAGACCCATTTTAGATCTCTCCTTTCTAAATCTACACCTTCAGGTACCCTCCTTCAAAATGCTGTCACTACCCACTCTGCTTGGCTCTTCCAGCCAAGGCCTTCATGGCCATCCTGGACCTAAAAAAAGCCTACCTTCACATTCCCATCAGGACTTCCCACAGACAACTCCTGCATTTCTCTGGACCTTCCTCTCATTTCCAATTTACTGCCTTACCCTTTGGTTTATCCACTGCCTCCCCGAGTCTTTACAAAGTGCCTAGCCCCAGCCATTGCCTTCTGCAGAACTCAGGGAATCCAGATTTGCTCATATCTGGATGACATCCTAATACTAGCATAGAGTCCAAAGATGGACTCTAAAGGCATCTGCACTTCACCATGTCCCTTCTGCAAAGTTTAGGGTTTACCATCAACCTTCCAAAGTCCTCCATGAACTCAGGCCAGAACAAGAATTTCCTAGGCTGCGAATCAGAATGGACAAAATTAAGGCTTTTCTCCCACAGGGCAAGGTTCTTTCCCTGACTTCCCACTTCTAGGAAATCTCCATTCCCAGGTGTCAGCAAGGCAAATCCTTTGTCTCCTGGGCTTAATGGCAGCAACCATCCCTGTGCTACCACTGGCAAGAATGCACATGCCCAAGCTACAGTGGTACCCAAAAAGCATTTGGTCTCGACACGTACATCACTTACAACAGGATATTCGCCTCCTTCCCTGCCTAAAGAAAGAACTCAGCTGGTGGATCCATCAAATCCAACTAAACCCAGGACTTCCACGGCAACCACCCACCCCAACCCAAACAATGCATACAGATGTCTCAGATTCAGGTTGGGGTGCAACACTGGCATCCTACAAGGTCCAGGAAAAGTGGCACCCTTCTCTACAAGCACATCAATGTCAGGGAAATTACAGCAGTCTTCCTAGCTTTAAAGACTTTTATTCCCCTTCTGGTCCCAGGGGTGCTCCTGATGGTGACCGACAACACCACTGTTATGTAGTACCTCAACGAACAGGGAGGAACAAAGGCCTACCAGCTGTGTAGGCTGACCCTGCTGATATGGGTCCTAGCCTCTCACCACAACTTGGTACTCTAGGCGACCTACATCCCCCTTGCAAGACAACAAGCAAGCAGATCTCCTAAGCAGGACTTACTGTTCACAGCACTAATGAATGCTGAACAAGGGGGGGGGTCCTCCTAGACATAGTCCACCGGTGGGGTACTCCACAATAGACTTGTTTGCCTCCCCCCCCCCCCAGAACAGGCAGCTGCAGACCTTCTGATCAAAGACATACTCCACTCTAGCTTGGAGAGTGGACGCTTTCATTGTCTCTTGGGAAGGGAAGTTACTTTATGCCCCCCCCCCCTTCCCAATGATTCAGAAAATCCTCCTGAAAATCCAGAAGGTCAAACCAAAAATCTTTTGTAATACCCTACTGGCCAAGGCAGGACTGGTTCCCCCTACTTCTCAATCTAGCCAAAAGCAGTCACTGCAAGTTACCCTACAAGGTGGACCTACTGACACAAAACAAAGGAATTCTCCTTCACCCACACTTGCAGATGTTATCCCTGACTCTATGGGTGAATAAATGTTTGATCCCCTTCAGACACCACTACTCAGAGGACGTGCTTTCAGTCCTGAGGGAGGCAAGGAAACCTACCACCAGAAAATCTTCCCCAACTAAGTCAGAAAGATTTACAAAGTGGTGTCTGGACAAGGGAAGGGACCTTTGCTCGGCAGACTCCCCCCTTCTTCTCACTTGTGTGTGTCAGTTGATTAAAAGTGGACTTTCTTACTCTTCAGTGAAAGTGCACCTGTCTGCTATATCAGCCTGTTTGCTCTTTGATTCCACCAGGCTTGGTAGCCAGGCTGGATGTAAAGCTCTTAAAGGGGTCTTTCTCATGAGACCACCAAAGAAACCTTTCCCTCTGCCCTGGGATCTCAACTATATCCTGGAAAAACTAACTCAGCACCCTTTCAAACCGGCTGGGTGTTCTTCCCTACAAATGTGTACATGGAAAACCGTTGTCCTTGTGGCCATCATTTCAGCCACTTACACCACCTTCCACAAAGACAGAGTCATCTTGTGAACTAATCCTTCCTTTATGCTCAAGATGGTCAATGACTTGTCTCTAAACCAATCTATCCACTTACCCACTTTCTTTCCCACTAATGAAGGGGAGGGTATACTGCACTCCTATGTGCACAGGTAACTTAAGATTTTATCTGGACAAAACCATTAGGAAATCTTAAGCAACTGTTTGTCTCCTTTTGCTCCAGATCCCTGGGCAAGGCAGTCTCCAAACAAGCCATCGCTTGCTGGATCAGGAAAACTATTTGTCTCTGTTACTCTTACCATGGAAAAAAACACCAGTGAGAGTAAAGGCTCATTCCACTAGGGTTGTGACCACCTCCAAGGCCTTCATAAAAGGTCTGGACATGGCATCAATTATGGAAGCAGCCACATGGTCCACACTTTCACCAAACATTACAAACTTGACCAAGCTTCCAGCGCAAGGGCAGTATTCGCCAAGGCCATCCTACAGGGCTTTGTGTAGTCCTCTTCGGCATCCACCTCCCTTTCATGCATCTAAGCTGTGGTACTCTCCCACAACTAGAATACTGCAACATAGGAATACAAGGACATAGAATGGTTGTGTAAAATCTAACCATAACCATAGATGTCCTTCTGTTCCATGTTGTTATATTCCTTCCCACCCACCATTACCCCCTATTCTTTCTCCTTTAGTCCCAGCTAAGACCTGGACCTACCTATGCTACTGAAGGACACCAAGGGCACACACCTGTACCCACTGGCATACCTCCTGCTGGTCCTTCTCTACCTGCTGGCCTTCAAGTTCTGAGGATTGTGCATGCAGACATCACATTTAAGGCCCCTGGTTTATGGCCTTAGCTTTTATTCAGATCCCACTCCCTGAAGTGTTTGCTTTTTTCTGATACTATCGCCAGAATGAGAGTTGTTTCAGTGGGAGCAAAAGGAAATTCCAGCTTAGATCCTGAATGCTCCACTGAACAGAGAAGTATTTTATGTTCCCTGTCCTCTGCTGAGTTCTTTAAAAGATTTGATGAAAGCAGAAAGTTCATTCAAGGAGTTAGAAATTATATAGGCCTTCTTGCCAGAATGTAGTAGTAACTTTCATTCCAGTTCAGGAACCTTTTATATAAAACAGAATGAACAGTCTCAACAAGGTACAGGCAAGCAGCATTTCAGAAAGCAGTGGCAGAGTATCCTCCCAAAACTAAGGACAGTCTAAAAAATAAGACAGACTGTATGCCCATTCTTGTGTTCCCCCTGCCCACACTGGCATATGAGTAAAACTGTCTTAATCTCGATCTTCACTTTCCTCTCTGGTACCAGATAACTGCAGACACTTGGGTTGTGAGAGTCATTCAGAAAGGCTACAACTGGCAGTTAGTCCCTTCACCCTTCTCAGGGGATTTTTCCTGGTCAGTCCAGTCAACCCCCCTCACCCCATCTCCTTCTGTACTGGAACAGATGCCAGAGATCCTAGAACCTGATCCCCCAGATTAGAAGGAAAGGATTTCATTCAAGAAACCTTTTAATGTCAAAAAAGAATGAACCTGGAGACCTCTTCTAGGCCTTTGTTTTCTTTGCTTTCACTTCAGAGTTCCAAAATTCAAAATGATCTCTACAATCCATTACCATTTGTTCTACCAAATTTTTTGGTAACTTTGTATGTAAATGATGTTCATCGCATTCCAATTTTCCGTGCCTAATTTGCATTTTCAGTTTTCTGTCTTTGGTTTCTTTACTGCTCCAGTCGTATTTGCTAAGTGCCTGGCATAATAATAACCCATTGTATGTTGCAGGGCATTTACATTTTGCCATTTTTGGACTGCATTTTTGTACAGATTCTTTTACAATTTGTCAAGAATCTCTAGCTTAGATAAGAAACCTTTTTTTCAGTCTGTGATCTCAAGTAAACTTAGAGCGATCTTCTGTCATTCTGCCTTACAGGATAGGGATTCAGTGGTGTCTTCTGGTTGCATCCCTCATGAGGGCTCATCTTCCTCAGGACAAAGCAGAATTTTATAAGAAACTATTTCTGATGATGATCTTCGTGTTTCACTGTTGCGGTCATTACATTTGGGTTATCTGCTTGCAGGTAGCCCCCAGTCGGCCTGATTAACAAAGTCTTGGGTCCTGCGTCGGTTGCTATCCCTTCTTCCATGACGTCAGGTGTATAAAACATGCAGCCGACGCTATTACATCAGTCTTTCTTGCCGTGTGGTGCCCGAAGCAGAAGCAGTTCGCAAGTGCCGGTCGTCCGACTCCTGAAATTTTCATTTTTGAGTTTCAGAACTGAAGTCTTCAACTAAAGCCAAGTACCCCGTTGGGGAAACTTTTTCTTGCTCCTTACCGATGTCAGTAAAAGGTAATAATTGCATTACTTTTGGAAAGCAAATACCTCATAAAGATTTTCATTCATACTGTATTCCTTGCCTAGGCCCTGACCACGACGTACCTTGCTGTCAGTTTTCTGCTTTATTTAGTCAGCGCACTATCCGTCGCCGGTATATTTTCACCTCTAAATATTTCTGTTCTCTGTTTAATTATCCAGAAATGTCGTCGGTTAGCCATCCGACTACCGGGATTCCGAAAAAACACAAATATGAAGACAGAGACAGGCCACCGAGGTCCAAAACTGCCGATGACACTTTTCCTAAGCCAGTCGCCAGTTCGCCGGTACTCAGTGAGGCTCTTTCGCAGCCCTTGATGTCCACTACTTCTAATTAGCAGGCCTCTACTGAGACCCATTCGGAGTCGGGTATGCCGCGAGATGCTTCAACTATGGACCCCGTGGATGTCTCTGCCTTGGATGGGTCCGGAGCCACTGTGCAGGCACCGGCTTCTGAGGGTGTATTCAGGCCTACGGACTTTCATATTAAATCAACACCTCCTTCTTTACTTGGGCCTAAATCTCAAACCATGCCTAAAAAAACGACGCCCAGGCCACATGCTCAGGCCTCTTTGCCTAAAAAACAAATAAGAATGGCTGAAGATCTGATAACTCTAATCAGGGGTAGTCAACCCCCCCCCTTCTAAAAGGCCTAAGACTGAAGTTGATTATGAATCTTCTGATCAGGATTCTGTTTTTTCTGATCTGGATTTGCCCTTAATCTACTTAAGATTCTGATGCAGAGGACTCCATTCCCTCTGCTTCCCCTCCTGAGGATTTTTCTTTTGGGGAAATCTTACATACTCTAAGGGAGCATTTCCACTGGGAAAACCAGGATTTTTCTGTTTCAAAAAAGAGGCTTAGGAATTTCCTTCTATCTCAGCATAGGCCTTTAGCTATCCCTCCTGTTCTGGACATTGTTGACTGTCTTTTCGGAATCTAGCTTGGCCCCTGACTCTCTACCTCCTGCTCCCAGAAAACCTGACAGGTATTACAGGGTTCCTGATTCTCACAAGCTCCTTTTTAAAAATCCTACTGCGGATCCTGAGACCATTTCACAAGGACCCAAGGGCATTAAGGCTACTACTGCCAAAAATCCTACCCCCTCTGATAGAGATTCCAAGGCCCTGGATTAATGGGGTAAGAAGGTATACACCTCTGCAACCTTGGCCATCAGTTCCTTAAATTGCCAGTTTCATGTGTTACTGTATCAGCAGCATATTATTGGCTTGCTTAAACAGAAAATGATGTTGATTCCTGATTGTGCTGAAAGTAAGAATTTACAGGATTTAATGCATTCTGCTGAACAGGTTGGAAAACATACTTTGCAATGTGGTTTTGATTCACTAGAGGCATCTTGCAGGGCTGCTGTCACCGGCTCTGTACTTAGGAGGTATGCTTGGCTTAAGGAACGAAACTTGCCAGATCATGTTAAAACTAAATTACTGGATGTTCCTTTAAATCAGGACCACCTGTTTGGTGACAAAGCAGAGGAAGTTCTTAAAAAGATGGAGGAAAAAGCTAAATCTATGCAAACTGTTAGAGATTTCTTACAAGTACAGCATCGCCGATTCAGTAGGCATTGGCCTTCAAAGAACTGGTCCTTTCCAGTCCCTTCCATGCCTTCTCTGTCCAAACCCAAGAACAGCAGACCACCTAGGCTACAGTCTGACTATGCACAGACCTAAGCAGTGGGGGGGGCTCCCACTTACAAAGCAGGGCATAGTAAGCCACCCCCTACAGAAAAATGGCACAGTGACTTAACCTTAAACCTTCCAAGCCCTGCTCTACTACCTGCTCCGTTAGGAGGAAAGCTTGCCCTGCATGCAAAAAACTGGGAACTCATTGCCCAGAACAAATGGGTTTTGAACATAATTTCCCAAGGATACCTGATTCCCCTTCCGCTCACTACCACCCCCAAATCAGTGGGCGGATGCCCCAACAGCGGGTTCTCTCTCTTCTCAGTATCAGGGCTATTCAACTTGTCCGAGCAGAACAAAGGGGACAAGGTTTTTATTCAAGACTTTTTCTGGTACCTAGAAAAGACAACGCCTGTCGTCCTATCCTGGACCTCTATTCCCAACACCTTTCTGGTGTTTCCAAAATTCAAAATGCTAACTCTTCAACAGCTTCTTCCTGTGCTAGCCAAGGATGCCTGGCTGGCAACCCTAGACTTCAAGGAAGCTTACCTGCACATCCCTATAAGAGGATCCTGCAAACAGTACCTACGTTTCAGGGCGGACTCCATGCACTTTCAGGTCTCTGCAATTCCCTTTCGCTTATCTACTGCGCCCAGGGTGTTCACAAAGTGTCTAGCTCCAGCCATTGCATTTTGCAGGCAGAGAAATATTCAAATTTACCCATACTTGGGCGATTGTCTGATTCAGGCAGAAAGCCAGGATTTGCTATTACACCTGGCATTTGTAAAGAAACTTCTAACCTCACTGGGGTACACCATCAACAAAAATAAATCTCACCTAGTACCCTGCCAACAGATTGTATTCCTGGGAGCAATCTTGAACACAACTTCCCAGATGGTATTCCTCACTCTGGAGAAACAAGTTTGTTTGACAACCTACTTTAAACTATTGGCCACAAAACCCCAGTTGTCTGCAAGGAAAATACTGCAAGCTCTGGGGTTCATGGCCTCTTGCATTCTACTAATTCCATATGCAAGACTGCATAGGAGGTAACTCCAGTGGTATCTAAAAAGCCTATGGTGTCAACATTCTCAGGACCCGGAAACAATGATTTCTATCATTCCTTGTATAAAGACAGAGTTCCTATGGTGGGCAGAGGCCTGCTACCACAACAAAGGACTCCCTTTCACTCTACCCCCTGCCACCCAAACCCTAACAGACGCATCAGACTATGCATGGGGGGCTCACTTTGCAGGGCAGTGCATTCAGGGCAAATGGAACCCGAGACAGATGCACCTGCATATCAATCAAAAAGAAATAGCTGTACAGACTGCTCTGACAGCCTTCAAAGACTGTATTCTTCCAGGACAATTATTGGTAAAGGCAGACAACACCACAGTTATGTGCTACATAAACAAGCAGTGGGAACCCACTCGTACCCTCTCTGCAGATTAGCCATGACTCTGTGGGACACAGCCTTGAGCTACCAAGTACACCTACAAGCACAATTCCTGCCAGGCAAACTAAATTCACTGGCAGATGACTTGAGCAGAAATCTCATGGACCCACATGAATGGAAACTAGAGCCCAAAATGTTCAACCTCTTGATGAACAAATGGGGGACTCCAGAGGTAGACCCGCTTGCCTCCCTTCAGATGAACATATTCTGCACAAGAACTCCCCACAGTCAAGCTTGGAAAGTGGATGCCCTGTGGGAAATCCTCTCGGTTTATGCCTTTCCCCCTCTGCCTCTCCTCTTGAAGGTTCTACTAAAGATCAAACAGGACAAGCCAAGGACAATACTAATTGCACCAAACTGGCCATGCCAGCACTGGTGCCCCCTCTTGCGCAGTAGGACACTGCTACAACCATGGCACCTGCCTCAGATCCCTTCCCTGCTGTCCCAGCAGGCGGGCCAGATTCTTCACCCTCATCTTCAAACCCTGAACCTTGCAGCCTGGCTAATTCCTTGAGCTCTCCCCTAGCATCCCTCAGTAAGCAGGTACTGGATGTCATTCTGGAGGCAAGGAGGCCTAGTACTAGAATATCCTATGCTGAAAAGTGGAAAAGATACTGTTCCTGGAACCAGGCTCAGGGGATGGGCAGAATGGTGCCCAGCTTATCTCATATTCTACAGTACTTAACAGAAGTGTGCTCCACAAGGGCCTATCCTTCTCATCAATTAAAATTCTTGCCTCTGCAATTTTAGCACATAATACTGAGCCACCCCTCTTCTCTCGCCCCTTGCTAAAGCAATTCCTTAGAGGGGCTAAACATTTAAGATCCCCCAGGAGAGCTCTCACTCCAGCCTAGGAGAGCTCTCACTCCAGCCTGTAACCTTAACTTTGTATTGGAAAAGCTCACTCTTCCCTCCTTTGAACCAGCTGCTACAGCAGAGTTGAAATTCCTTTCTTGGAAAACAACCTTCCTTCTAGCCATCACTTCAGCAATAAGAGTGTCTGAATTACAGGTCCTCATGGCAGTGCAACCCTTCATTATCTTCCATGCGGACAGGGTTTCCCCTCAGGACTAATCCTTTTTGTCCAAGGTGGTGTCTACTGTGGCCCTAAATCAGTCCATTCATTTGCCTACTTTTTTCCCTAATCCACAAAACAAAGGGGAACGAATACTGTACTCTCTGGACATGCACAGACAACTTAGATTCTATTTGGACAAGACTAAGCTTATCAGAAAATCTGAACAGCTGCTAGTTAGCTTTGCTGCAGGGGCAGAGGTGAAGGCCATTTCAAAGAAAACCATTTCCAAATGGATAGCCCATTGCATTCATTTCTGCTAAAAGCACCATGGAAAACATAACCTACAGGGGATAAGATCACATTCCACCAGGGCTGCATCTCCCTTTGCGGTATTTCTCAGTGGGGTCCCTACCAGGGACATCCTAGAAGCTGCTTCCTAGAGCTCTGTACGTACCTTCACCAAGCATTACCACTTGCCTATCTTTTCTAAATCCAGAACTGGATTTGCCACTGCCGTCTTGCAGGGATTAATAGCTGGCCCTAATGCACTTTAACTTCCTCCTCCCTTCCTTAGCTTTGGGAATCAACCCAAATGTGATCACTGCAACAGTGAAACACGAAGAACATAGTACAGTTGTGTACACTTACCATAAATGTAGATGTTCGAGTGTATTCACTGTTGCAGTCCTGGTTATCCTCCCTCCAGCCCCCTGACTTCTCTTGGCTCTCCCTCTCCTTGTTGGTATATTTATTTTTTCTTGGATATTTGCTTTTTGATGGGGGTTTACCATACCATTTAATTGCTTACTATTGTGGGGGCACCTGACATTTGGGCAAGAAAAACTGATGTAATGGCATCTGCTGCATGTTTTATACACCTGACAACCTAACGTCAAAGAAGAAGCGACAGCATCCGATTCAGGAATCCAAAGACTCTGGTATTCAGGCTGGCTGAGGGCTACCTGCAGGCAGATAACCCAAATGTGATAACTGCAACAGTGAATACACTCTAACATCTACTTTTATGGTAAGTGTACACAACTACTTTCATTCTGTAATTCACGTAGAACGCAGTCTGGGATGTTGTCAGGTCCCATGGATGCTGTGTTCTTGGCTTTAGAGAGAGGTTTTTTTTTTTTTTACCTGTGCAGCCGTGAGCTGACCGTTACACATGCCTGGATAAGTGCTTATTTGTTAAGTACTAAGAACTGTTTTCCTCTAGACAAGTGAGGAAAGTTGAATGCTGTAGTAATTTGTAGCATAATTAGTGCTTACGAGTTTTGAACAAGTGCTGAGCTCAAAGAAACAGATTTGAGTGCTAAAACTAAAAAAACTGACTAGTTTTAAGAAGAACATAGTACAGTTGTGTACACTTACACTTAGATGTTTGAGTGTATTCATTATTGCAGTCTTCTTTCCCCTCCCTTCTTCCCCTTAGCCTACAGTGGTAGTCTTCTTTCCAAACCAAGGAGAACCCCTTATGTTCTGTAGTCCTATCTCACCTTCATTCTTACACATGCCAATCCTCAGCTCTGACTCGGCCTGTTACAAAGCTCAAAGTCTTCTAGTTGGCTCGTGGTTAGGTAAGTATCCCATGGTGCACCAGAATGATCCCCAGATCTCGTTTGCTGCATTGACGAGTTCAGATGTGCTTCTTCCTGGCCGTGGCTAGGTTTAACACTTTTTGCTATTTTTACTGTATTACAGCTTAACTTTTCAATTTATATGGCTCTTGATAGTGTTTAATAGTCTTTCGAGTAGTTCAGACTTGCTGAAGTGTTTTCTTTCTTCACTTTAGATTGTTGAGAACTGGTTGGCCGTTGGCCTTGTTCTTGTTGGCATCCTGTGTGCCAGTTTTTTTTTCTATTTTACAGGCACATTTGCTCTTTTCATATTTGCTGTGTTTATTAGGCTAGAGAGTTTGGAATTTAAATAGTTATTACTTAAATATTTAGTGTTTACTGTTAAGGTGCGTGTTTGCGCTCAATTTTCCCTGTTTTTGTGTGCAGTGTTTATTAGTATTAGACTATTTCTTCTTGGATATTATCTGGATATTTAGCAATTTAGTCAGCAAGGGTCTGTTGATATTTCCAACCCTTTTGTTCTACGACGTAGAGTTTGAGTATAGATTTCACTGAGACAGTTGGACAATTTCATGTTCATACTTTGTGTCTGTGTGCAGTCTAGTTAGTAGTTTCTGACCTTTAGCCTTTCTCTTATCTAGGTCTGTTTAAGTTAGAGGACTCTAGTTCTGTCTTTTTCTCTTCTCAGGGCTAAGCCCGTTTAAGTATGAGGACATAGTCCTTGTGGTGTGTGAGTGTTAGTGTGGTAAAGGCTAGGCCCATTTAAGTTAAAGACCTAGTCCTTGTGGTGTTTGTGTTGTGTCCTTTTTTACTGCTTCTCCTGTTAGCATGTCTAAAGAGACAAAAGATCATAAACCCTCTGGGTTTAAAAAATGTGTAAAATGCTCTCAGAAAATGTCAATTACGGATGGCCATAGTAATTGCGTGTATTGCCTCAGAGCCATCCATCTGCAGGAAACCTGTTTTCCCATTCCTTCAACTCCAGAGTCCTACAGGAACGGAAGAACAAACTAATTTTGAAAGGTGGTCTCAAGCCTTCTTTCGAGAAAGACATGGCCATTTTGTCTTCCTCTAAATTTCATGCATCCAAAAAAGACGAGGCTAACCCTACCAAGAGGCATTCCCCAGCATGATCTGGTGCTTCAGAACCTCCTCCTAAACTTTCTAAACTAGACAATACTTCTACCTCCTCAGCGCCACTGACATTGGAGCCGAATGAGGTTGTTGATACTGTGACTCCAGTTTCGGCCCCATGCATTTCGGACCCGATTACTGATACCAAACAATGGAGCTTGCCCAGAGATCCCTTGCATGTCTCCCCGACTTTAAGGTCCCCTATCTTGCACAGGTCCATATCTCCCACACTGTCTTCCAGGACCCTATCAGAGGAAGATGTGGAGAGAGTAGTGCTGAGACTCCTGAAGTCATGTGCCTTGTCAAAAATACTGTTGGCTCCGACCCAGTTTGTCCTGGAGCCACCTGAGTCCATTCCCCTTGTTGTGGTTCCTTCTCAGAGCCATGCTGGGCTTTCAGAGCCAGAGTGTTCGGTACCACAGGTTGTAAAACCCTTGGTTCCAGCTCCCCCCGAGGCTGTCTTGGAACAGAGTTCTGCTCCGGCACCTTCAGTGCCGTCTGTGGTGTCTAGGAGCCGAAGTTCCCCAGTCAGCCCCGACAGGGACACTTGGACCTGGACCTCTTCGGTTCAGAGTCTCCCTCTTGGTGCGTCGGCTAGGTTGAGCTCGGATCCTACATCTATCTCAGAGCCTAAAATAAAAGACACACTCACCATGTGCGAGCAAGAAGAGAAAACGCTGTCTGCCGTGGGAGTGCATTTTACTGTCTCTTCTAGACCATACCCCAAGGGTCAGAGAGGTGGTAAGATGTGGTTCAAGAAGTCCCAGAGGTTTTTCCCGGATGCACAGGGTGACTCCTCCTTCAGAGGCAGAGGAAGAGGGGCAAATGGTAGATGTCGCCCTAGAGGTAGGGGCAAACCGCAAAACCAGGGAGGCTGTGATTCATTTCAAAGCCGTCCCTACCAGCGCTGTTGATGTGGGGCCTGGCTGTGCTTCTCTGGGGTCAGTTGGGGGTCGCAATTCTTTGTATCCCAGAAGCCTGGCTAAGCATCACCTGAGACAAATGGGTACAAAGAATGATCACCAGAGGTTATTCCATACCATTTTCTCTTCCACCTCACGTTCCCAAGAGGATCCCGGGTTTTCCACCCAATCACAGGGATCAAGCAACTGTAGAAGTGAGCAAGTTGCTCGCAAGACCAGGAAGGAATCGGAACTTACTCCAGATTCTTTTTAGTGCCAAAATGTACAGGGGACTGGAGGCCCATCTTGGACCTCAGTAAATTAAATGAATCCGTATAGAAGGACAAGTTCCAGATGGTGACACTGCAAGTCTGTACTCCCTCTGTTAGGGAAAGACACTTGGATGTGCACAATAGACCTCCAAGATGTGTACTACCATATAATAATGGACAGTGTGTCGAGGAACTACCTACGCTTCTAGCTGGAAGCCAGTCACTATCATTTTCGTGCTCTGCCCTTTGGTCTGACCACAGCCCCCAGGGTGTTCACCAAATGTATGGCAGTAGTGACGGCTCACCTGAGACGTCTAGGATTTCAAGTGTTTCCGTACCTGAATGACTGGCTCCTGACTCCTTCCACCAGGCATAGACTCCTTCAAACCAGCGATTCCACTATCCAACTTTGTTCCCAGTTGGGGATTACTATAAATTGGGAAACGTCTGCCTTATCACCTTCTCAATTTGTAACTTTTATAGGCACAGAAGTAGATACAGTCCCCACGTTAGCTCGCCTTCCTGCAGAAAGAGCACAGAACCTCATACAACAAGTTCTTCGTTTACTTCCCCTACGAAAAGTCAAGGCAAAGACAGTGCTGAAATTCTTAGGGACCATGGCCTCCACCATAATGCTAGTCCCTTTTGCCAGACTTTTGTTTGCGTCTTTCGGCTTTTCCCGGTTAGGGGTTGCCACAGCGGAACTCCAGTCCGCTAATGATTGGTAGTTGATATTTACGTGCCAAGTTACCAGCCCTGACGCACAACATTTAACGAAGGTATGCCCATTCATGCATATCTCCACGCAGAAGACGCTCTAGCTGAGAATCTAACCGGACAGCGTCTTACTGTGAGGCGACAACGCTACCGCAGCACCACCACTGCGGGTTTACATATGCAAATTCTTCAATGGCTTCTATCGTCCCAGTGGTCCTTTCAACAACTGCCTCTATCCCACCACTCATTTTGACAGAGTCTTGCAAGAAGGACCTCCGAGGTGGATCCAACCCAACCAGCTAACAACAGACACCCCATTCCTTCCTTGCCAACCCGTTGCTACTGTGACCACACATGCCTCACAGTTTGGGGGGGGGGGGCATTATCTAGGCAGGACAGTTCAAGGCACATGGCAAGATCATGAGGCTCACCTGCATGTCAGTGTCCTACAGGTGAGGGCGGTGCTTCTGGCATTGCAAGCACTTCACAACGTTCTTCCTCTTGGGACGATAGCAATCCAGTCAGACAACATGTCGGTGGTATGGTATCTCAGCAAACAAGGCGGAACCAGATCTTACCCCCTTTGTCGGGAGGCTATTCGTGTTTGGAAATGGGCGATATCTTCCCAGCGCTTTTTAGTGGCAATGCACATCCCAGGGACAACCAACATGATAGCCGACAAGCTCAGCCGGGCAATCTTGATGCCTCACGAGTGGTCTCTGAAACAGGAAATAGCGGAACAGATCTTTCGCAAATGGGGACAGCCTTGCTGCAATCTTTTCACCAGCATGATCAACTCCAAATGCAGTAGATACTTTTCCCTTCTCCCCCCCTCCGGGGGAGTCACAGAGAGACGCACTTGTTCACGAATGGCCCCTGGGTCTCCTTTATGCTTTTCCTCCTTTTCCTCTCGTATCCAAGGTGATTCAGAAAGTGAAACTGTTGGGAAGCAAATTGATTCTCATCACTCCTTACTGACCACGATTTGGTTTCCCTTTCTTGGGCCTCATCTACTAGACGACCCATGGACTCTTGACCCAGTGCCAGATCTCTGCGCACATGTCAGGCTGTCTTCACCCCAACCTACACACCCTCAACTTGACAGCATGGCTACTCCAGTTCCATCCCTAGTCAGGCTTCATGATTTTTCACCCACTGTGACCCACATTCTCACATCTTCTCATAAACCCTCTACTAGAAAGTTATACACTAGCAAATGGAGAAGGTTTTCTATCTGGGCTGAAGAAAGGAACTTTGACCCTTACACCGCATCCATTCTGGTGGTTTTAGAATTTTTGTCTGAACTTTTTCACCAGGGTTCTGCTGCTGCCACAATTAGGGTTCAGTTGGCAGCAATATCAAATTTTCATTTGGGTCAACATGAGTCTAATCTTATGTCTCACAGATTGTGTAAAACCTTCCTTAAAGGTGCTGCTTTGCTGAGACCTCCCTTTCAGGAACTGGTAGCTTTCCAGGATCTAAACTTCGTCCTGTCCAAATTAACGTCTCCACCCTTTGAACCTGCCCATTTGTGTTCGTTGAAGTTTCTGTCTTGGAAGACCTTGTTTCTGGTGGCCATCACATCTGCTAGACGAGTGTCAGAGTTACAAACACTGTCTTTTAAGCCCCCTTATTTGATTTTCCACAAAGGTAGAGTATCTCTTCGCACAAATCCATCTTTTGTCCCTGAAGTGCATGGTCTCATAATAACCTGAACCAAACTAGAGAGCTGCCAGTGTTCTTTCCTAATGATTCCAATGCAGCAGAATACAGATTTCATCAGTTGGATGTTCACAGACAATTACAATTCTGTCTACACAGGACTAAGGAATTCAGGAAGTCAGACCAATTGTTTGCATCCTTCTCCGACTCCAAATTAGGTCGACCAGTTTCCAAAGTGACCCTTTCGAATTGGATTTTGAGTTGTATCTCCTTCATTTATTCTTCCAATGGAAAGCCTTTACCGTTCAAGATTAAGGCTCATTCTATATGATCCCAGTCTACTCCTGCAGCCTTCCAAGCGATAATATTTGTGCAGCAGCAACCTGGGCTACCCCTCACACCTTTATTACTCACTATAAATTGGATTTGACCTCTAGGGGTAGAGCCTCCTTTGGTTCCGTGGTACTCAAGAGAATTTTTCCGTGAGCCACCCACGAATAAGGTGCTAGGGACTCTGTCCCATATGTAAGAATGAAGGGCAAAATAGGACTACAGAGCATAAAGAAGTTATGTACTCACCATAACATTCCATGTTTGTGGTCCATCTTGCCCTTCATTCTTACGAACCCACTCTCCTACCCCCGTCCTGGAAGGATCTGGAGACAGGATACATTTTAACAGGTGGAGACCTTTCATTATTGTTGTTCTTTCTGGATAGCTTTCGTTCCGTCTTTCTAGAGTTTAGCAGCAAACAAAATCTGGGGATTATACTCGTGCACCATGGGATACCTTCCTAGCCACAAGCTAACTAGAAGACTTTGAGCTTTGTAATAGGCTGAGTCGGAGCCAAGAATTGCTCCGAACACATGTTTAAAAATGAAGGGCGAGATGGACTACAAACATGGAACGTTATGGTGAAGTACATAACTTCTTTTTTTTCCCCCCCTTTTTCTTGGTTATGTCCTCTGTCTTAGATCCTTGCTTTTACTATCCGTCCTGGGGACTCCTACATTCTAGAGGGCAAGCAAAAACTGATCTCGTGATGTCATCTGGCTCCCTATATACCCAAGTATACTGACAATGGTCAGGACTTCCGCCAACCCGAAGGAGGAGGGAGATTTTTACTCTAGTAGTCAGCCGGCCAAGGGTTTTCATGGCAGGAAATCCAAGTCAGGACTGCAACAGTGAATACACTCTAACATCTACATTTATGGTAAGTGTAAACAACTGTACTTTTGAAGGTTTTGGTTTCTCATACTAGTGTTCTGATATTCCTATAAAGCTATAAGGCCAGCAAACAAGATCTGAGGTATGTTGGGGGGATTAGAGCATTATGGATAAGGGAGAAGCTCAAGAGTTCCAGTAACCATGAACTGTAAAAAGCAGTTGGGTCAGATCCGAACTCCAGTTGTTGAGGAAGAATGAAAATGGACAACAGAGATGGAACGTTATGGTGAGTACATAACTTATTTTTCCTTCATCCACACTATGTCCAAAATATTTCCTTGTCATGTCAAGTTATTCACCAGTTGTGGAGAGCCATAATATTTACAAATTAAAAATAATTCACCCAGTGAGCCGTTTTTACCAGTAGAAAAATCCCAGTCCAGTCCTAGGGCATTCAGGTCGCCTGCTGTCACATCATAACCATTGGAGATAAGGGAAAGCTTAAAGGTTTGCTTCTCCTCATTTCTGTGACATGTAGTCTATAGAATGCACCTTTTTTTCAAATAGTAACTACCTAGATATATTTCTGCACCCATTATTTCTTGATCTTGAACGTTAAACTAAAGAGTAGTGGACAGGTGGTTCTTGGTATAAACAGATGCTGCACTTCCCTTTGTCTTATTTCGAAATATATGATTACAACTAAAGCATTAAAAAAAGTTTCAGTAATTATAGTGAGTCATGTACATTCTCTCCAGCACTTGCTTCAAGGTCTAGATTTTTGTTCTGATTTTTGATGTTGGCTTTAAAACATCTGATCCCATTTGGAGCTTTAGTCCCCCCCCCCCCCCGTACATTTTTCTTGATTAAAAAAGTATGCTTGATAATTGTCTATTGCCCTGGCAACTCAAGTGAGACATAACCCAACTGCAAAAAAACAAATGTTTTTGTATACATAGCCTAGTACCTACCTATGAACCTATCGGCCCTATGGCCCATACAAGCCTAGCCAAAAAATGTACCCTGGCTTTCGCCACCCAAGAAAATTATTTTCCTGTGCCCCTGTCGAGCAGAGCCACAGAAGTGATCCCCAGGGTGAATTTCCCATTTCCCATCCAATCATCAAGATTTTTCTTGAAGAGTGCTAATGAGGAGCTCTGTTTGACATAGGTGGTCTGTTCCAGAGTATGGGAAGTCTCTGGGACACAGCAATCTATCCCTCCAGCATGTTCTGTTTATTGTGGTGACAACGTTTAGGTCCCTAGAGCATGTAGCTCGGAGGGATTGGGATTTCTTTAAGTGGAGCATGTCCAACAGCTCTGGGTTTGACATACCTTTGTATGTTAGGCAGAGATCGCCACTGAGTAGGCGATATGCGATGGAGTAAAGCTGTAGTCTTTTTGAGATGGTCTGCATAGGGCATCTGTTTGCGGCCAGTAATCCTCTTTGTGATGAGGTATTTCTGTGGTCTTTCCAGTTGTTGTAGCTGTCTTGTGAGGTACATACCAAAAGGGGCGTTGTACTCTATAATGGGTCTCATGAGTGATGAGTAGAGGGGAACAATGACCTCTTTTTTTCTGGATGAGAATCTTTTTGTGATGAGATAAGCCACGTAGAAAGATTTCCTGACCACTGTGGCGATGTGATTATCAAAGGAGAGACTACTGTCCACCTGTGTCCCAAGGTCTCATCACATTTTCGGCATTAAGTAGACTACCAGCTATGTGGTAGTTCATGAGTACAGAGGTTTTTACCAAAGGGGATGACAATACACTTTTTGGCATTGAGCTTCAGGCCATGGCTTTGACACCAGGTATCTGTCTCAGTGAGGCCCTTTTGTAGTTTGTCCACATCGTTAGGAGTTTCGATTATGGCTCCTAGTTTGCAGTCATCTGCAAACTTTGTTAGCCAAAGACCTTCTGTGCTGGCCTGCACTTCAGAGAAGTAGGTACCAAACAGGAGAGGACCCAGGACTGAACTCTGTGGTACTCCACTTGTCACTGGTCTGATGCCGGATTTGGAATCTGCTACTTTCACAGTGTGGGTTCTGTCTGTGAGCCAGTTGGCAACCCATCTTGTGACATAGGGATTTATACCTAGTTTAGTGAGCTTATCTATAATTCCAGAGTGGGGGATGGTGTCGAAAGCCTTGGTGAGATCTAGATAAGCTGTGTGAACCATTTTTACCCTCATCTATGGCTTTGGTGACTACTTCAAAGAAGTCAGTCAGGTTTAGGAGACATGATCTGCCTTTTACAAATCCAAACTGGGTAGGTTCCAGAGTTTGGAGATTACCAATGTCTTTGTTTGAGTTCCACAATGATACATTCCATGGCCTTGCAGACCAGGCTCGTCAGGCTAATGGGGCGGTAGTTACCAGGGTCCGTAGTGGCTCCCCCTTTGTGGAATGGGATAACCGTTACGGTGCGCCATTCAGTGGGTACAAAGCCTGAGGTGAGGCTATGATTGAACATGGTACGTAGGTAGGGTGCCAGTTCATTCTGTAGTTCGTGTAGAATGCAGCCTGGGATATTGTCAGGTCCCATGGATGCTGTGTTCTTGGCTTTGGAGAGTGTGTTTTTTTAGCTGTGTAGCCGTGATTATAGGAACTTTGCATTCTTCCGGTACAGAGATGGTCCCTCTAGGGGGTGAGAGGGTGGTAAAGTTAGCACTGAACTTATCTGCTAGGATGTTGGCAATATCAGTTGGTTCTGTATATTTAGTGCCATTGTGCTGCAACTCAGAGCAGATCTGAGTGTTCCCATTTAGATTCTTGACATAGCTATAGAATGTTTTGTGGTTGTCTTTTGAGTCAGTGGCAATTTTGTTTTCCTAACTAGCTTTGGAGCATTTTATGAGGGATCTCAGCTTCTTACTGAGGTTGACCAGGGAGTTCCTCCAGTCATGGGATTTTACTCTTATTTTTTTTTTTTTTTTGCAACAGTTTCTTTCTTCTGTTGCAGAGTTTGTTTATGGCAGAGGACCACCAGATTGACTTCCTTTTTTTGGAGGATAACATCTTGGTTCTATTAGGGATAGCATGATCCATGCACTCGTGTAAGTGCTTATAAAGTGCATTTGTGTAGGATTCGGCAGTCATACCTCTATTGTCCGTCTGCATGGGTGTCATGAAGTTTGCCACTTCTGTCTTAAGTGTGAAGTTGGCTTTGGCGAAGTTTTTTTTGATGGTTTCCGTAATTGGGGGTGGGATGTGGATATCTAGGCTGATTAGCTTGTGGTCGGATCTGACCAACGAGGAATTGACCTCTGGTGTGGAACACCGGTTTCCCATGTTGGTCTAGGATATTGTTGCCCCTGGTGGGGCCTTCCCAAATAAAAATATGTCCTTCTATATCACTTTTTCAGTCTTCTTTATAGAAGGGCTGTCCCACCATGGGCAGTTTGGCACTTGGGCGGTATAAAAAAGCCTAAAAGAGATCTTGCATGCACTGTACGTCACATTTATGTTCCCTGCACAGAGAATGTAGGGTATAAAAGGGATGTCCAGACGCAGCTACCTAGAACTTCTTTTGCCACCAGTTCAAATAATGTTTTTGCCATTTGGTTTAAATGCTTTGTTGTTGTACTGAATATTTACCAATACCAGATAAATGCCTTGTTGGGGTTGGTGTTCTCTCTCGGTCTTGTATTTTATATTGCTACCTACAGTTAATATCATCCAAGAAGGGAAAATGTCAGTATGAGGAAGATTCCCTATAAGGATCTTCACAAATATTCTTTTTTGTTTGGGCACTTCCCACAACTATTAACTCTTGTAGTATCTGTAAGGCATGTGTGGCTAAGACACTCAGAAGCGGTTTGTCTTCCTTGGTCATTTATCTTAAAAAACAGTGGCTTAAACAGTTAGCCCAGGGTGCCATGACAGAATCCTTTAACCCTGAGATATTCCTGCTAGGTCGGAAGTCTTGACCGGATTGTTTAGCTGTCCAGCCTCCACCAGACGTCCCTCTAGAAGGTAAGCAGGTAATAGCTCTGTAGGTCATTCAGTATTTACATCAAATTTCTCTGCCGCCACTCTGCTGGAGGCCAGCATGGATCTGTCTTTTCATAGGTCTTCTGAGGCTGTGTAGGTGTCTGCTCTAGGGGGACATCAAGGGGGAACCATGGATGTTCATCGTGTTTCACTGTTGCAGTCATTACTCTTGGGTTATCCTGCTGGCAGGCTACCCTCAGTCGGCCAGAATTCTAAAGTCTAGGTCCAGCATCGGTTGTTGTCGCCTCTTCCCTGACGTCAGTGTGCCAGGGGATAAAAGATGCAGCCGACGCCATTTTCTTAAGTCTTTCTGAAGCAAAAGCAGTTTGCAAGTGCCGGTCGGCAGACTCCTGAGATTTTCAAATCCGAATTTCAGAACCGAAGTCTTCATTAAAGCTAAGTACCCCATTGGGGAAACTTTTTACTTGCTCCAGACCGATGTCAGAAAAGTTAACAATTGTATTTCTTGTGGGAAGCAAATACCTCATAAGGATTTTCACTCTTACTGTATCCCTTGCCTAGGCCCTGATCACAACGTTGCTAGCTGTCGGTTTTGTGCTAGATTTAACCAACGCACTATTAAGCGTCGGTTTGATTTTGCATTTCATTACTTTCGCAGAAGATTTAATTATATAATGCTGGTGGACCAGCCGACAACCGGAGTTTACAAAAAACGCAAGGACAAGGAAAAGGATAGGTATCTGAGGTCCAAAACCAATGACGAGGCCTCTGCTAGGCCAGTTGCCGGTTCCCCGTGAGGCGCTTTTGCAGCCCCTGGCGCCCGCTACCTCAGCACCACAAGCTGCTTCCGACTCCCACGTGGAGCCGACTGGGCCGCTGGATACTCACGGTATTGGACACTCGGAAATCATTCCCTCAGATGGGTCCGGAGCCGCTGAGCAGGCATCTGCTTCTGAGGGTTCTCTTCAGACCTACACAACTATATATTAAGCCATCTAAAGCTTCAAAGACAAAAACTAAAGCAGCTCTAAAGACAAAGAAACAAGTACAGCATTCTCCTACTCAGTCTACCATGCCTAAAAAACAGATGCTCAAAATGGCCAAAGACCTAATTACTTTGATCAGGGGCTCCCATCCCCCACCTAAGAGGCCTAGGCAAGAGACAGAGTATTATTCTGATCAGATTTCTATTTCCTCTGATTCCTCTTCTGAACAGGATTATTCCATGCTTCCCTATGAGGATTCTGAGTCTGAAGAATCCATTCCTTCAGCCACTCCTCCTGAGGATTATTCTTTTGGAAACCCTGCATACCATGAGGGAGCATTTCCACTGGGAGAGCCAAGATTTTTCTGAATCTAAGAAAAGGCTCAGGGACTTTCTGCTACTTGGCACAGACCCCTTGCTATTCCACCTGTTTTAGACATTGTAGATGTATTTTCAGAGACCGGCCTGTCCCCTGACTCTCTACCCCCTGCACCTGCTAAGCCACACAGATACTACAGGGTTCCGGATTCTCATAAATTCCTATATAAAAACCCTGCTGCTGATCCAGAAACTATATCTCAGGGTCCCAAAGGGGTTAAAGCCTCCACTGCAAAATCCCTGTCCCCTCTGATAGGGATTCTAGGGCTCTAGACAGATGGGGGGGAAAGTATACACTTCTGCTATCTTGGCTGTAAGGGCTTTAAATTGTCAGTTTCATATGCTTAAATATCAGCAATATTTAATGTCACTACTCAACAGAAATTGTTGACAAATACTGAATGTTCAGAGAACAAGGAACTGCAGGGTTTATTGCATGCAGCTGAACAAGTGGGAAAGCATACTTTGCAGTGTGTGGTTATGATTCACTGGAGGCCTCGTGCAGGGCCGCTGTCACAGGTTCTGTTATTAGAAGGCATGCTTGGTTAAAGGAACAGACTCTGCCTGATCATGTTAAAGCAAAATTATTAGATGCACCATTGCAGCATGATACTTTGGTACTAAAGCAGAAGAGGTTTTGAAAAAAATGAAGGATAAAGCAAAATCCATGCAGACAGTCAAGGATTTCTTTACAGGTACAGCCACCCAGGTTTAGCAGGAACTGGCCTTCTAAAAATTGGTCCTTTCCAGTGTCAGACAGACCACAAAGAGGCAGATACAGGCGTCCCAGAGTCAGATCTCAGCCCCAAGGCTCATACAGGCCTAAACAATGGGGTGCCCCTACCTCCAAAAGCAGAGAAGACAAATCACAACCTTACAGGAAACAGTCCCAGTGACTTTCCTCTGCCATATCCAAGCACTTTTCTTTTGGCAGCCCCCTTAGGGGGGAAAACTAGCACTTTTTTCATCAAATTGGCAAATGATTACCCAAGACAAATGGGTCCTGAACATAGTGTCCCAAGGCTACAGGTTCCATTTTCACACTCTACCAAGGTCAAAAGGTATGCCAGACCTGCCACACAGTCAATGGGCAGAGGCGCTAAAACTAATTACAGCCCTCATGGACATGAGGGCCATTCAGCAAGTACCACAAGAGCAGGGGCAAAGATTTTACTCCAAACTTTTCCTAGTACCCAGGAAGGACAGAGCCTGGAGGCCAATACTGGACCTGTCTATTCTAAATACGTTTCTCTAAGTTCCAAAATTCAAGATGTTGACTCTACAGCAGCTACTGCCCATGCTGGGCAAGAAGGCTTGGCTCTTAACTTTGGACCTAAGAGGCATACCTGCATGTCCCAATCAGACAATCTTGCAGAAGATACCTCAGATTCATAGCTGGCTCAATGCATTACCAATTCCCTGCACTGCCCTTTGGATTATCTACTGCGCCCAGGGTCTTCACAAAGTACCTGGCACCAGTAATTGCATTTTGCAGACAAAAAGGAATTCAGATATATCCCTACTTGGACGACTGCCTAATTCAAGCAGAGAACAGACATTCTTCTAAAGCATCTGGCATTTGTAAAAAGATTACTAACTGGCCTAGGGTACACAGTAAACGAAAAAAAATCAAAACTAGTGCCCTCTCCAGAGATAATATTCCTGGGTGCAAGCTTAAATACAACTGCCCAGATGGCTTATCTCACGCCAGACAAACAAAAGCACTGACTTCTTACTTCAAGAAATTGGCAACAAACCCACTTATCTGCAAGGAAAATCCTGCAGGCCCTGGGTTTCATGGCGTCCTGCATTCTACTAATTCCATATGCCAGACTGCATATGAGGAAACTACAACGGTATCTAAAAAGTGTTTGGATTCAGCATTGCCACAGCCTGGAGACCGTAATTGCACTCATTCCCTGCCTGCAAAAGGAGTTTCGATGGTGAGCAGAAGCATGTCACCACAACAAGGGTCTGCCATTCAGTTTACCCACAGCCAGACAGACACTGACAAACGGATGCATCAGATTATCCCTGGGGGACCCATATGGCAGGAAAATGTATTCAGGGCTCATGGCCTGCAAACCAGATGCATCTTCACAGCAATCAAAAAGAGATGCTAGCTGTTTAAAATGCCCTGACAGCTTTCAAGGATCTGCTTCATCCAGGACAACTACTGATAGACAGACAATACTACAGTCATGTGGTACATAAACAGGGAGGTACACATTCCTACCCTCTCTGCAGACAAGCAATGACCTTATGGGACACAGCATTGGCTTTTCAAATTCACCTGCAAGCACAATTCCTGCCAGGAAAAACAAATACTCTGGCAGATGAACTAAGCAGAAACCTCATGGATCTCCACGAATGGAAACTGGAGCCACAAGTCTTCAGCATGATAATAAGGAAATGGGGATGCCCAGACATAGATCTATTTGCCTCCCCTCACAACTGGCAATTGCAGAGATTTTGCACAAGGATTTATCACAAGCAAGCATGGAAAGTGGACGCCCTTATCCTTCAGCTGGAAAAATCTAACAGTATATGCCTTTCCTCCACTGCCTCTCCTTCCCAGGGTACTCCTAAAGGTCAGACAAGAGAAGCCAAAAATGATACTGATTGCACCAGACTGGCCACGCCAGCACTGGTACCCAGTCCTAAAGAGCTTGTCTCAAGGTCCAGCATGGATATTGCCTCAAACTTCTCACTTGCTGACCCAACAAAACAATCAGATTCTGCACAGCCAACTCAGGACCTTAAATCTGGCAGCATGGCGGATAATGTAACCATTCAGAACACTTCTCTTTCAAAAGCTGTTATGGATGTTATCTTGGGGGCCAAGAGGCCCAGTACCAGAAAATCTTTTGCAGAAAAATGGAAGAGATTCTGTGCTTGGAACCAGGAACAAGGCATTGACACGTGTACCAAATATACCTCAGATTTTACAATACCTAACTGAGATGCTGAACAAAGGCCTTTCTTTCTCATCAGTTAAGATTCATGCCTCTGCCATTTCAGCCCATTACAATACGGAACCACCTATCTTTTCTCATCCTTTAATAAGGCAGTACCTCAGAGGGGCCAAAAACATTAGGCCTCCAAGGAGAGCACCAGTTCCAGCCTGGGGCCTAAATTATGTTTTGGAAAAACTCACATTGCCTCCTTTCGAGGCAGCTTCAACAGCAGATATAAAATTTTTATCCTGGAAAACAGCTCTACTCCTAGCAATAACTTCTGCAAGGCGAGTCTCGGAGTTACAAACACTCATGGCTGTGGAACCTTTTATCATTTTTCGTCCAGACAGGGTTTCTCTGAGGACAAACCCTACATTCATGCCTAAGGTGGTATCCAGTGTGGCCCTCAACCAAACCATTCACTTGCTTACCTTTTATCCAAATCCACAGAACAAGGGTGAGAAAATTCTGCATTCTTTGGACATACACATGCAGTTACGTTTCTACTTGGACAAAACTAAAGCTTTCAGAAAAACTGAGCAACTTTTAGTGTCATATGCTGCAGGATCACAAGGAAAGGCCGTCTCAAAACAGACCACTTCTAAATGGATTGGCCATTGCATCCATTTCTGCTATTTTCGACATGGCAAATCAGTGCCTAAGGGCATTAAGCCTCATTCCACCAGAGCAGCAGCCACTTCAGCAGCCTTCCTCAGTACCAACCAAAGATATCTTAGAGGCTGCAACTTGGAGTTCAATGCACACTTTCACAAAGCACTACCACTTACCTCTTTACTCTAAGTCCAGAGCAGGCTTTGCCACTGCAGTTCTGCAGGGCCTCATAGCCTCTCCTAATCCTGTTTAGTCCAGCCACCCATTTTCAGTTTTGGGATTCAACCCAAGAGTAATGACTGCAACAGAGAGACATGATGAATGTAGTACAGTTGTGTACCTACCATAAATGTAGATGTTCGAGTGTATTCACTGTTGCAGTCCAGGTTACCCACCCACCATCCCCCTTCTCTTTGCTGGGACTTTTCTGCATTTCTCTATTCTATATAACCTATTTGGTGTATTTGCTTGTAAATAAAGGGAATGTTATTTTTGTGCATGTATTTTTATTGGCATATTTTTTTCAGCCTCCCAATTTGGGGGCACCTGACATCTGGGGCAAGAAAAACTGAAGAAAATGGCGTCTGCTGCATCTTTTAATACCCCTGGCGCACTGACGTCAGGGAAGAGGCGACAGCAACCGACGCTGGACCTAGACTTTGGAATTCTGGCCGACTGAGGGTAGCCTGCCAGCAGGATAACCCAAGAGTAATGACTGCAACAGTGAATACACTCTAACATCTACATTTATGGTAGATACACAACTGTACTTTGATTATCTCAGAGGGTCCTAGGGAGATTCGACAGATATTGGTCAAGGAGGAAGTTCTGGGTTATCTTCTCGAATCTCACCACGGGTCGGAACATCTGGTATTTGTTAGAGCTGATGTCCCTTCTAAGAAAAGACAAAAACTGAAGCAAGTTTTAGTCCATCCTATAGATCTTCAAAGGGATTGGCAAGAGTTTAATCAGGCCTTATTTTGTATCTTTAATGGCCCTAAACCCTCAAGGGTTTTCATTACCCCACTCCTCCTTGGACCTCTACTCCTCCTTAAATGGCTTAAGAAACTGGATTCCTCGGATGAAAATACAGTACTTAGTGAGGGGTCTTTGTCCTATTCTTCACAAATGCCATCGCCTTTGGCTTACGGTTCTGATGAATTGGAGTCTGTTAGCACTGAGTCTCCTTTCGAGGAATTGTCCTTTGGGGTCACAATTGTTAGGATGATGGAATTCTTTGTGTTATTCTTAAGTGTCTGATAACTAGAGAAGATGATATGAGTAGCTTCAGGTGGATACTCCTAAACCACCGGCAGTTTCTCCTGTGTTGGCTGCCTTATTAGATACTTTCATTGCTGCTTCCAAGTCTACCGATTCTCATCCTCCTGCTCCTAAGAAACTTGATAGTTTCTATAAGGTTCCTAAGGATTGTCTATTTAAACATTGTTCTGCTGATCCTGCTGTGGTGTCGGTCTCTTCTGACAAATCTTCAAAATGTTGCCGTTTTCTAATCTTTTGATTTCTGATAAGGATAAGTAGGGCAGTGGAGAGAACTGGCAAGAAAATTTACACTGCTTCTACTTGGACCTTTAGGGCTAATTATCAGACCCACATGACCAGGTATGCTCTGGTGTTGATTGCTCAGGCTTGTCCAGTTATCTGTGCCCTCCCTGATTCTGATGGCAAATCCTCTGCCTTAACTTTTTTTAAGTTCTGCTTCTCAAGTGGCTCTCCACTCTATTAAATATAGTTGTGATGCTGGTGACACCTCTTCTAAGGCTACGGCTTTTGGGTCCATCATAAGGTGTTATTCTTGGATTTGTCTCCTGTCTCTACCCGAGGACATTAAGGCCAAGTTGTTGGGTGCTCCTTTGAGTAAATGTACATCTTTTTGGGAATACTGCTGCTGACTTGTTTAAATCTCTTGAAGAGAAATGCAAAGCCTTCAAACCTTAAACCCATTTTTGTCTCTCATCATTAAGTTCCAGAGGAGTTATCCTTTTAGGTCTGCTTTGTTCGCAGGCAACCCTTCCAGCCCTCTAAGGGTGGGACGCAGCCCCCTTTGCTAAGGCTCGTCAGATTTCTGCGGCCCAGAAGCCTCCTTTACCTGATAAGCCTGCTGCTCGTTGACAGTTCACCCTCACCTTCTTTCAGACCATCTTGCTTTATCCCATCAGTTATCCTTTTGTCTTCCAAGTTGGCGTCTCATCACTTCTGACTCTTGGGTTCTTTTTGTTGTCCGTCAACGTTACTTCATGGTGTGTGGAAATCTCTCCCTCCTTTTTCATGGATTCCTCAACCTTCTCAAGAGCAACTTCATCTCCCAGAGTTTCTTGGGTTCCTGTTGAACCAAGGGACCATTCAGCTTGCCCCCCCCCTTCCCAAATGGGAAGGGGTTTTTATTGCAGGATGTTCCTATTTCCTTGAAAGGAGGGCACTTTGAGACCTGTTTTGGATCTCTTCCAGCTCAACACCTTTCTCGAGATCCCTTCTTTGGATGCTTACTCTTCAAACTCTGTTTCCTCTCTTATTACCCTAGGCTTTTCTGGTGTTCTTGGATCTGAATGATGCTTGCATTCATATCCATATTCGCCATCTCTTCAGAAAGTTTTTACATTTCTTTGTTTTTCTCTCGTGTTCAGTTCTCTGCTTTGCCCTTTGGCCTCTCTACTACCCCAAGGTTGTTCACAAAATGCTTAGCTCCTGTGATTGCCTTCTACAGGCTTCAAAAACATCCAGATATTTTCTTAACTAGATAACCTGTTGCTTCAGGCACCTTCTTGCACTTGATTGTTATAGGATCTGCAGTTCACCATCTCTCTCCTTAAATGTCTGGGTTTACTGTGAACTTCCAAAAGTCCGTCCTGACCCCCTGTCAGGGTCATGTGCATCTGGGATGCAGGATTTAGATGGTGCCAATGCTGGCCTGTCTTTCACTCCAAAGGAGGTATTGTTGAAAGCCTTTTTTCAGTCTCTTTCTCTGACTGCCATACCAGCTAGGGAGTTACTTCAAGCTGTAGATTCATAACCTCTTCTATTCCAATGCTTCATCTTGCCAGACTGCATATGAGGAAGCTTCAGTAGTACCTCAAGTACGTTTGGTTGCAACATCATCATTTTCTGAATTTCAGTGAATCTCAACTTCCCTGTCTCAAGAAGGAATTTGAGTGGTAGATTTGACCGTTCATTCTCAACCCAGGCTGGCCCTTTAGCCTCCAGTCCCTTAACAAGAGCTGTTCACCAGTGCTTCAGATATGGGGTGGGGGACTTCTCTTGGTCACCTGAAGGTTCAGGGTCTTTGGCCTCCCCATCAGAAGTCACACCATATCAACACCAAAGAGATGACAGCTCTGATTCTGGCCCTTCAGACTTTTTACCCCATGTTCTCTCCAGGCCCCTTGACGGTGTACACAGACAACACATAAGTGATGGTGGATGTCAGCAAGTATGGGGGCACAAAATCTTACCTCTTCTGTAGGATGGCACTTCAGGCTTAGGAAGTGGCTCTCAGTTATCAGTTAACTCTTCAGGCAGTACAGTCTAGTGGTAGACTGAGCAGGTCCAAAATACAGGCTAATGAATGGATGCTTCACAGAGAAGTGTTTCTGGAAATTATCTTTGGTGGATTATTTCCTCAGCTACATTTTATTTGCCTCCCCTTTAAACAGACAGCTTCCTGTTTTCTATTCCAGAATGCCATGCCATCCGGCGTGCAAGACAAATGGCCTTTCCTTTCTTTGGAAGGGAAGGTTTCTTTATGCTTTCCTTCCTCTGCTTCCAAGAGTCCTGAAGAAATTAAGCTGGACTCCCCATAAATCTTGCTAGTGACTCCCTTTTGGCCGAGATGGCCCTCATTCCCCCCTCTTAATTACCTCACTGATTGGATCTCTTCAAACAGGACAAGGGTTCTCTTAGCCATCCCCACTTTTGATCCCTTTCAAGCACCTCTTTTCTGAGGATGTGGTCAGAGTTTTACAAGAGGCAAAGAAACCCTCACCCAGAAAATCGTACATGTCCAAATGGAAAATATTTTCTGTCTGGTGTCATGCTTGTAACCAGGACCTTTTTCAGTGGGTGTCCCTCTGGTCCTCTCTCAATTATGAGAGTTGCTCCAGTCTGGCTTGGCTTCTTCTTCACAAAAAATAGGCCAAGCCAGACTGGAGCAACTCACAAATGAGACCGGACCAGAGGGGCCCTTTTTTCAGTGGTGGTCCCTCTAGTTCTGTCTCATTTGTGAGTTGCTCCACTCTGCTTGGCCTGTTCTGTGAAGGCCCATTTGTTAGCCATTTCTGCTTGCCTTCCCTTGAGCCCTCCTTTGACTTCTGGTTTTGAGGGGTCAATCAATTTCTTAAAGGCATCCTGCATAAACCAACAATTTCTTAAAGGCATCCTGCATATTATGACTCCAGGAAAATCTATTCCTCTTCCTTGGGACCGTAATTTTGTTTTGGAAAAATTGACTCCGGCTCCTTCTGAGCTTGCAGATTCTACTTATTTGCAACATTGTACCTGGAAGACTGTTTTGTTGCTGGCTTTTGCTTCTACTTGGAGGGTTTCTGAGCTCCAGGCCCTTACGGCCATTCCTCCCTTTTTGTTTGCTCACAGGGATAGGGTGACCCTTGATACTAATCCTTTTGTGTCCAAGGTAGAAAATGAGTTTTCTTTGAATCAGTAAGTACAACTCGCTTACTTTTTTCCTTCCCCTCGGTCTACTAGTGAGAGGGTCCTGCATACCTTGGATTTGCAAAGACAGCTCAGGTGCTATTTGGATAAAACTAAAACTATTCATAAGTCTGATTAGCTTTTTGTTTCCTTTCTGTTTCTAAGCAACCCATCTCCTCCTGGATGTCTTAAGGCCATTTCCTTTTGCTGTTCTTTTCATGGCAAATCTCTCTACTTCTGTTAGAGCTCATTCCTCCAGGGCTTTTGCCTCTTCTGGTGCCTTGTTCAAAGGATTGGACAACAATTCCATCCTTAAAGTTGCTACTTGGTCTTCAGTGCATGCCTTTACTAAGGATTATAATTAAGGTATGGTTTCTAGGGCCAGAGCAGGTTTTGCTGAAACCATTTTATATGGCTTTGTTGAGGGCTCTTCTCAGCTTTCCACCTCCCATTCTGTTGCTTGAGCTGTTTTACTCTCCTGTCTATGATGAATAATGCAACACTGATATAGAAGGACATAATACAGTTATGTAAAATGTTACCATAACGGTAGATGTCTTTCTCTTCAGTGTTGCAGTATTCACTCCATCCCTCCGCCACCCCCCCACTTGTTATGCATTTTTCCCTTCCGGATGTGTGTGGACTCCTTTGTTCTATGGTGACTGTTCTCTTCTGGGGCAATTCATTTCTAGGTAGCTTCATCCGTATGTCCCTTTTGTGCCCCGTGTTCTCTGTGGGGAGCATAAATGTGATGTGCAACAAATACGAGATCTCTTTTTGGCTTTTTTATACTGGCCAAGTATCTGGTTGCCCAGGGCAGGACATCCCTGCAGTGACCATTACTGTGACAGAGAAGAGAAGAACATCTACTGTTATGGTAAGATTAAATACCACTGTGCTTTCTCTCACAGATAGTAAACCAGAGCTTCTAATGATAGTAAATTTTCTTGTACTTTTCAGTAAAAGTTCCTTAAGTGCTGCCAACGGAGACCATTAATAAAAGTGGACCTAAATCCTAACAGTGTTATTGATCTTTATCTTTAAATTTTTCTAAGTTCATTTTCATCGCTAGCAAAGTTAGATACCTGCCTTCTATTAAATTGTTCAAACAAGCCTTGTCCATATGTTTCATAATTAGTACATTCACTCCACTGAACATGCAAAGACTTCACTGCTTCAGTGTTTATAGCGCAAACAGATTTCCCCTGAGGTTTTTTTTTTTTTTGCTGACAAGGCTGCTTTTTATACACACCCATCCCTTGAAGGAGACTGAAATAAAACAAAAGAAATAAAATAGCCAGACTGTTTTACTGCTTACAGCACAGATTTCCTCAAGTTCTTTCTTGCTGTCAAAACTGCGTTTAATACATGTCTTTCTCGAACTGGAACAAACCTGTACTCGCTCATCTCAATGGATGTTCAGGTGATGAATTGCTTTAATTTCTTCCATTGGATAGTTAGTGTGCATTGAAGATGATGTAATTCGTTCTCTTTTGAGTTATAGTTGATGGCAAAATGGTACATCTTTCATTTTTTTGTTCCTAGATGTGATCATTAAACTTCTCAGGCAAGTTTTCTTAGTCAATATTTGTCAGCTTAGAGTATCAAGCCCTGGTCACACCTAATATTTCCTTGAAAGAAAAGTATGGCTGTGTTTCTCCTTCCTTAAGATGTTTGTTTTGGCTGGCCTTTTTATTTTAGCATCTTTCAGCTGCATGTCATAGTATGAATACTCCATTGAGAGTTTTACTTTCTCTTTACCATGGGTAACTGGTGGTTCTGGCATTTCAGTGTACCTGTCATACTGCTATGTGTAGTTGCTTCCCCAGTCTATATCTAAATTGTGTATCTTTAGGTTTGTGCATACATTCTCTGTCCACAGGCATCTAGTTTCTCTTCTTGGAGGACCACAGCTACTATAACTTTCTGGTTGGCATCTCCTTGCACTAGAGCTAGCTTTTATTAAATCATTTTAATGTTTTAGCATCTGCAACTAACTTTTTTTTAGCATTTTACAACTGTTTTCCCGATCATATATCCATTCCCAATCTATACCTTGGTCTAATAGTTTTTTTTTTTTTTTTTTTAAAGAAGCGCAGTTATTTATATGTACAACTTTTGTACAATTTTTCATCAAACTTAGAAATCTCTGCAGTGTCTGATTTTCTTTTAGTCTTGGCATTTGCATAGTAGATTCAGCTTTGGATCAATTTTTAGTTCCTGTAACATTAGAATATAAACCATGCATTTAAAATGGTCATTCTTATTTTACATTTTATTTTATTTAGGATAATAGGAGTTTACTGGTAGGGTTCCCAGAACTGATCCCTGTGGAACACCACTGGTTAAGGGTTGGCTGGAGGAGGTGGAATCCCCTATTTTGACTGTATGAGTTCCATCAGTGAGCCAGTTTGTAACCTACCTGACAATATATATATATGGGTTGATACCCAGCTGGGTGAGTGTATCAATGATGCCTGAGTGGGCGATTGTGTCAAAAGCCTTGGCTAAGTTCTAGGTAGGCTGTATGCATAGATTTGCCCTCATCTTGGGTTTTGGTGACTGTCTCAAAGAAGTCCATCAAGTTTAACAGGCATGATCTCCCCTTGACAAAGCCAATCTTAGTGGGGTCAGGTGTTTGGAGGTTTCCTGTATTCTTTGTTAATAAGGTCCATGATGATTCGTTCCATGGGCTTGCAGATGAGGCTAGTCAGGCTAATGTGTCTGTAGTTCCCGGGGTCCATGGATGCAACCCCTTTGTGCAAAGGGATGACTGTAGCTGTTTCCCATTCCGTTGAGACGAAGCCAGTACTTAGGATGGGATTGAAAAGTTTGCCCAATGGTTATGCTAATTTCTGTTTTAACCCATGTAGAACACAGTGCAGAATGTTTTCTAGTCCCACATAGGCTGTGTTTTTGGCCTTGAAGAGGGCATTTTAACCTCATTACATCCGAGTGACGCCCTCAGATGCATCTGTAATTACCTCCTACTGACGCACCTAGGTGTCAAATATTGCTTGTTCATAATTGTATCAATTCCAAAACCATGGTATGTACAAGGTTTTACAAGATTTCATCTTAAAGTGTACATGATGGCAAACTCGGCTAGATGAATATTTGACCTGTCTAGTACAGGAAAAAAGATATTAACTTCTGTTTTTATGATATTAATTTATGTAGGTATAATTTTCACACTATTCTAAATATCTCAACAGCCAAGTAATGCAGACAGAACTCCTTAGCCTCAAATGAAAGCACTCAACTAGATGAATAAAACGCTGACGACAGTTTGTGTGTAACTTGAGTGGTTGCTGAAATATTGTAAGTTTACAAAATATTACAAACGTAGTAGTTACTGTGTTTGTGACTTATAAAATTCGGTTTAAGACCTAGAACTGAAAGAATACCACCACTATTGAAGTAGTTTGTGCTGCAGAGTTTTCCAATTATACTTCTTCCATAACCCCTGTGGTTTGAGATAATGAGCATTTGTTTGAAATGTGAAGACATAATTTGATTCATTCAAAAGGCTTAGGCTTCGCCCATTGGAAGTTACAGTGCAAACTTCCTTAGCTCCATTGGAGTGAATGAGTTAAGACCTGCTCCTTGGAGATACTAGGTGGGGGACAGGTGTTAGGGATGCTTTAAGGTATATGTGGTGGGGACAGGGGAGTGAAGTTTTCACTGAGCCTGTCAGCCAGCAGGTTTGCTATATCCACGGGTTCTTTATATGTAGTACCATTAAATACGAGATCAGTGCAAATCTGGGCCTTAAATTTGAGGTTACGGATGTAACTAAATAACACATTGTGGTTATCTTTAGTTAGGGAAACTAATTTGGATTAGTAGCTGGCTTTGGAGGACTTCATTAGGAGTCTTATTTGCTTGTTTAAGTTGAGGAGGGAGTGTTTCCAATTTTAAGACCGTTCAATCCTACTCTTAGACAGAAATTTATTTCTCCTTTTATATAGCCTAATAGTGGCAGTTGTCCACCAGGCAGGTTTGTTTTTCCTTGAAGATCTTGCCTTGGTTCTGTCTGGTACTTCAGGGTCAATACAGTACAGGTCCTCGTATAAGCATTGGTGTATATCTCAGCATAGGTGTCTGTTCCATCAGTGGGGGGTGGGGGTATGAAGCTGTTTATACTGTCATGTAAGAGGTTTTAATTGGCCTTGGAGAAGTTTTTTAGTCTAGTTGTTGCTGGGGGTGGATCTTGAGTTAGTTACTTCTAGCGAGATTTATTTGTGGTCATATCTCACCAGGATTGGCCACACACGGGGGGGGGGTTATGATGCAGTGGTTTCCCATGTTGGTGAGCACCAGATCCAGGATGTTTGAGCCCCTTGTGAGTTTGCTGACCAGCTGGTTCAGGACATTGGAGTTAAGGAAGTCCAGGAACATTTGGGCAAGTGAGTTGGAACACGTATAATTTACCCAGTCAATGGATGGGTAATTTTAAGTCACCCAAAACCAACATGTTTGGTTGTATGTTGAATGACTCAAGTAGATCCAAGTAGGCTGAATGGATGTCCGGATTCATGGAGGGCATCCTATAGCTGGCAGTGACTTGAAGAGGGGGTCCTACCTATAGTCATTTACACCTGAAGTAATTCAAGGGACTTGTGCTGTTTAACCAGTTTAATAATTTAGAGGTGTATTTATCTTTAATAAATATTGACACAACACCTCCTTTAGTTCTTGTGCTTTCAGTTTGTTGTCTGATCGTGTGGAAAGAAATGTAACTTGGTATAGCTGTGGTGCTCTCCGGAGCCTTAAACCAGGTCTCAGTGACTGTGCAAATGTCAGCATCTTCCAAGGTGAGGACTGCTTCCACTGAGTGCAATTTTCTGGTTTAGACTCCTAGCACTTAGAAGCATAACCTTAAGGTTGTTTTTAGAGGGTATTTTTACTTTTGGAATTTTTCTTCTTGCGACAATGCCTAAAAAAGGCACTATGGGGGCAGCAAGTACCCAGTAACTAAAATCCCAAGGGTGACTGATGAAGACCATCTCTGGCAGAGCACTGAGGTCAGTCGACCATGTCATCCCAGGCTGATAGATACTGGATCCCCTTTGAATGACACCAGAACCTAAGCCAATTGTTGAAGTCAGTAATTTTTTGTTTGCATTGAGGTATCATCCTAGGCAAAGGTAAAACGCTGCTTAAGGCTAGGGACCATCCTGGGCAAATTTAAAATGCTGCTTAAGGCTAGGGATATACCTGCCTAAAACCCAGAGAGCTCAGTCACGTCTGTCTTCATATAGTCTAGTGTGCTACATCTCAAGTCGTTCACAACAACATTCACTATGACAAAGTCATAACAGTGCCTGTTGTTGAGAGACTTGAGTGCATGTGTGATGTGGTGGATCCTGACAGCTGAACGTGACTTTTTTCTTATCCAACCTGGTGAGAGAGAGAGCTGTGTCTTGCACAACTGAGTCACCTATGACTAAGATGTTTGTTTTTGTGTTATGCCTTAGGGGCTTGACTGGTGAGACACTGGTGTGTGATGCATTATGTTTTGCTGAGAATGTATTATGTGAATTGTGCTTATATTTGTGTTTAGGAGGTGTGTGATGTTTGGTTAAGCTTCTGGTAAGGACCTCTACATATGCAGGTTTATGTATTGTTGGTTTGGTAGATGGAGGAGGTGGTGTGTGCATGCTGATAACCTGCTTAGCATCAGATGAATTGACTAGTGAACGAGAGAGCCTCTATTCTAATTTCTTGATATAGATGCATCTCTCACATAGTGAATTTGTGTGGACTAGAAGAAGTGGGTTGTCAGCGTACATGAGGCAATTGCAACATTGCCTCAGGATGCCCATGTTAACCAGACTGGCTGGAGAAATTACGTTGTTCGTCTGTAATGCTAGGTAAGTTGATGTGTTCAGAAAATGGAGAGGGTAGAAAGGACCAGGTAAAGTAGAGGACAGGAGAAGTGGAGAAAAAATAAGGGTTGGTGGGTAGTGTCTGTGTAGGTGTACCATAGGATGCTTCACTGAATATATCACCTTTCAGTGAGGGACAGTCGCTAGACCTTACCTATGGAGCACCAGCTGAGTACTAAGGAAAAATTTGCAGGCTGAAGTGCTTACATCTGTAACCGCCAATGGTGCCCACTGCTGCTCAGCAGTGTGCGATGCACAAACCTGAGCAAACACAGTGCTTGTGTAGCAAGCAAGAGCAAACTTAATGTGCCATTAGTTTAAAACTGTATGTGTGAAGTTGTTCAGTCTTGCCGTTCATTCATCACTGATAGGTTCAGAGCCGATCCTTGGCTCCGACACGGACTAGCAAGCTCAAAGTTCTCCAGTAGCTTGAGACCCCACCCCTTATCCCACAATGCACTGCTGGAATTACTCCAGATCTAGTTTGCCGCGGCACGGATCTCTTGATTCCCAGCTTTGCTTGAGACTTTATTGGGAGTTTTTCAACTTTCAGCAAGTTATATTTTTCAGTTTTTATATATACTTGACCTATATTTGATGGCAGTTGCTCCTTTTGGGGCTGTGTGTGTGTTTGTGTGAGTTAGTTAGAAATAGCTCATTGTTAAATAGTGTTTCAGTTGTGGAAATATCTGAACAAAAAGACAAACGTCCAAAGTCTGGGTTTAATAAGTTCCCAGACTGCAGACAGAAAATGTCAGTCATTGATGCCCATGTGCAGTGTGTTTGCTATTTGAGTGAAGTGCACCAGCAAGAGTCTTTCAGTATCTGTCACTCCTTTTCCACCAGAGTGCTAGCAGAAAGGAAGATGAAATTGATTGATAAGGGGTATCATCAAACACCCTTTTTCTGAGGCATTGTCTGACCAGGATGGAGCCAGTAAATCATCTAAATCTTCCTCTGATTCTAGGTCCAAAAAAGGAAAAAAGGTCAAAGTGTGGTGACTTCGGCTCTACTGCCTTCGGAGCCGACAGTTTGTTCTTTTCGGAACCAGGACACTGCTCTGGAACCGGTTGCCAAAAAACCTCCTTCCATATTGCTCCAGTCGGCTCCATCTGTTCACTCTTCCAGGTCCTCTGTCAGCCTATCTGATCTGGATATCGACCGGCTGGTTCATAAACTCTTAAAGGCACCAGGCCTAGTTAAATTGCTGTCTGCTCAGACCCAACCGTCAGAGCCGAAGACCACTACTCTTGAATTGTCTGCTCCTCCTTCGAGCCATACCAGACCTTCGGAGCCAGACGAGGACGACCTGATGATTGTGGATCCCTTGGAGCCGACACCTGCTCCAGTGTCGTCGGCTCCATCTGCTCGGATGTTCTCGGCATCGACCGGGGACTCTAGGAGCCGACACTCTCCGGTCGGGTCCAGGGAGGATAGCCGCACCGACTTGGTGCTGACTCTTCCTCTCGGGTGAGCTCGGCTCCTACCTCGGGCTCGAAGCCCACAGCTTTGGTGCAGGAGGAGATGGCTCCGTAAGAGCCATCGGCACCTTCTCATCGGAGCGGAGGTGCATTCAAAGCCATGAGGCGAGTTTTGTTTCCTAAGACTTCCTCATCCCAAGGTCTAGCCTCTTCTTCCCCTAAAGTGCCTGTGTCAGTTTCTGTCTCTGGGCATCCCAAGCGTAGCCCTACTGGGCGCTCCCTGTTCTTCTGAGACCTCTCCAGAAGGTCCCCCTGAATATGTTCCCAGGAAGAGATTATACAAGAGGAGGCATTTGGACCCCTCCTGGAGTCTCTCACATGGGACACACTGACCTGGATGAATCAGAAGGGTCCCTTAGATCCCCCTCTGAGGACATCTCCTTTGCTGAGATTCTGGAAATTGTTAAGCCGAGGGGTGATTGGCAGTCCAAGACCCTACTGAGGACGAGTCTGTTTTCCTGAAGGCGTTCGGGTCTCAACCTTCCACCTCTAGGGTATCTCCACCCTACGATGAGCTTATGGACCTGGTCTCTCGTGGGGCGTGTGAGTCTCCAGAATCTATGGAACCTGTTCCTAGGAGGCCTAATAAGTTTATTTCAGCCCCTGTGGATAAGTTCTTTTTGACCAAGAGAATCCCTGTTGATGCCATGGTGGTAGCGGCAGCCACCAAAAAGGAAATGTCTGAGACTTCCTCATCTATCCATCCTCCTAATAGAGAATCTAGGATCATGGATAGATATGGGAAAAGTATGTTCAGTTCAGCGACTTTCTCACTCAGATCACTGAACTAATTGACACATTTTACCAGACTGCAGAGAGATCTCCTTAAGGAGTTGGGAAATACTCTTCAGGGTACTGTAGCTTCGAGTGTATCCGACAAGATTGCCACTCAGCTCTCTACCCTCAGTGCGATCTTCAACTCGTCCATGCGTCTCGTATCATACGCAGCTGATGGTTCAAGTAGAGCCACAGGTACAGGAATCGCTCTTCGTAGGCATCCCTGAATGCGACTCTGTTCCTTCGCGAAATCCTTCAAGTCTTCCTTTACTAATACCTCATTTGACAGCTCATCTTTATTTTGGGCCAAAGGTGAAGGAGACTTTGACCAGGTGTGAGCAAGAAAGAAAGACTGTCTGCCGTCGGAGTCTGTTTTTCCACCCCCACTCGAACCTTTCCCAAAGGTCAGAGGGGAGGAAAGATGTGGTTCCGGAAAGCCCAAGAAGCCTTTCAAGACGCACGTGGAGAGCCCCCCTCCAGAGGCAGTGGAGGGGGTTTCAATGTAAGACGCCGCAACACCAGGGTGACAGAGATCACTTCTCTGGTCAATCCTACCAGCACTCCTGAAAGGAGGCCCGGCTGTCCTACTTTGGAGGCAGTCGGGGGTCGCTTATTGTACCCAAAAGCCTGGCTAAATATAACAAATGACAGTTTGGTACAAAGTATTTCCAGAGGATATTTCATACCGTTCTCCACCCAACCTTTTCTCGTCAAAAAAATCCTGGATGTTCCTCCCAGTCACATGGGACAAGTAGCAATAGATTGCTAGAAAAAAGTCATCCAGCCAGTCCCAGCAGACCAGACAGGATTCGGAACGTACTCAAGGTTTTTTTTGGTCCCAAAGAAAACAGGGTACTGCAGACGCATTTTGGATCTCGGCAGACTCGACCAATTTGTGAGAAAAGTGAAGTTCCGAATGGTCACGCTGCAGTCCATACTCCTGTTCCTGGGGAAGGACAGTTGGATGTGCTCGATCGATCTCAAGGATGCGTACTGCCACATAAAGATGGCCAGACTATCCAGAGATCACCTGCGATGTTCTTCGTGTTTCACTGTTGCAGTCATTACACTGGGTTATCCTGCTGGCAGGCTACCCTCAGTCGGCCTGAATTCCAAAGTGTAGGTCCTGCGTCGGTTGCTTCCCGGACGTCATTGCGCCAGGAGTATAAAAGATGCAGCCGACCCCATTTTCTTCAGTCTTTCTTGCCGCGCGGTGCCAGAAGCATAAGCAATTCGCAAATGCCAGTCGGCTGACTCCTGAGATTTTCATGTTTGAATTTCAGATCAGAAGTCTTCATTAAAAGCCAAGTACACCGTTGGGGAAACTTTTTTCTTGCTCCAGATCGATGTCAGAAAAAGTTAATAATTGTATTTCTTGTGGGAAGCAAATACCTCATAAGTACTTTCATTCTTACTGTATTCCTTGCCTAGGCCCTGACCACGACGTTGCTAGTTGTCGGTTTTGTGCTAGATTTAACCTATGCACTATTAAGCGTCGGTACGATTTTGCATTACACTATTTTGGCAGAAGATTTAATTATACGATGTCGGATAGCCATCCGACTACCGGAATTCACAAGAAATGCAAAGAAAAAGAAAAGGACAGCGCAGCCCATGATGCCCGCTACTTTCGACCCGGAGGCCACTACCGACTCCCACGTGGATTCAACTAGGCCGCTGGAAGCTCAAGGTATTGGACCTTCGGAGACTATTCCCTCAGATGGATCCGGAGCCGCCGAGCAGGCATCGGCTTTTGAGGGTGTTTTCAGACCTACTTAATTATACATTAAAACGACTTCAGCTTCAAAGGCAAAGACTAAAACACCTTTAAAGACAAGGAAACCAGTACAACAGCCTCCATGCCCAAAAACAGATGCTCAAAATGGCTGCAGACTTACTTTGATCAGGGGTTCCCATCCCCCACCTGATAAAAGGCCTAGGCAAGAGACAGAATATGAATCTTCAGATCAGGTTTCCATTTCATCTGATTCCTCTTCTGATCAGGAATACTCTCTTCCTCCCTGTGAGGATTCTGATGCTGAAGAATCTAACCGTCCGCCTCTCCTGAGGATTAATCTTTTGAAGAAACCTTGCATACCACGAGGGAGCATTTTCACTGGGAGAGCCAAGATTTTTCAGAATCTAAGAAAAGGCTCAGAGACTTATTACCACAACACAGGCCCCTAGCTATTCCACCTGTGTTAGACATTGTAGATGTATTTTCAGAGTCCAGTCTGACCCCTGACTCCTTACCTCCAGCTCCTGTTAAGCCAGACAGGTACTACAGGGTTCCTGACTCTCATAAATTCCTTTTCAAAGACCCTGCTGCTGACCCAGAAACAATCTCTCAGGGTTCCAGAGGGGTCAAGGCTTCCACTGCAAAAAACCCTACCCCCTCAGACAGGGATTCTAGGGCATTGGACAGATGGGGAAAAAAGATTTACACTTCTGCTACCTTGGCTATAAGGACTTTAAATTGTCAGTTTCATTTGCTCAAATATTAGCAATATATTATGTCACTGCTTAAACAGAAAATGTTGATAAATTCTGAATGTGCAGAAATCAAAGAAATGCAGGATTTATTGCATGCAGCTGAACAAGTTGGAAAGCATACATTGCAGTGTGGTTTTGATTCTTTGGAGGCCTCCTGCAGGGCCGCTGTTACGGGTCCTGTCATCAGGAGGCATGCTTAGTTAAAGGAACAAAATCTGCCTGATCATGTCAAAGCAAAATTATTAAGTGCTTCATTACAGCATGATACCTTGTTTGGTGTTAAAACAGAAGAGGTGTTAAAGAAAATGGAGGACAAAGCTAAATCTATGCAAATTGTTAAGGATTTCTTACAAGTACAGCCTCCTAGATTTAGCAGACACTGGCCTACAAAGAATTGGTCCTTTCCAGTGTCAGACAGACCACAAAGGGGCAGATACAGACGCCCAAGAGGCAGATCCCAGCCCCAAAGTTCGTACCGGTCTAAACAATGGGGTGCTTCTACCTCCAAAAGTGAAGACAAATCACAGCCATACAGGAAACAGTCCCAATGACTTCCCCCTGCCTGCACCAAGCACTTATCTTCTGGCAGCACCTTTAGGGGGAAAACTAGCACTTTTTTCTCAAAATTGGCACATAATAACCCAGGACAAATGGGTCCTAGATATAGTGTCACAAGGCTACAAGTTTCACTTCCATACCCTGCCAAGGACAAACGGTTGGCCAAACCTGCCAAAACATCAATGGGCAGAGGCACAAAAGCAAGTCTCATCCCTCATGGACATAAGGGCCATTCATCAAGTACCAGAGCAAGAGCAGGGACAAGGATTTTATTCAAGACTTTTCTTGGTCCCAAGAAAGGACAAGACCCTGGAGACCAATATCGGACCTGTCTATTCTAAACACATTTCTGGATATACCAAAATTCAGAATGTTGTCTCTACAACAACTTCTGCCCATGCTGGGCAAGAAGGCTTGGCTTGTGACTTTAGACCTAAAAGAGGCATACCTGCATTTCCCAATCAGACCAACATATAGAAGATTCCTCAGATTCAAAGCTGGCTCAATGCACTACCAATTCTCTGCACTGCCCTTTGGCTTATCTACTGCGCCCAGGGTCTTCACAAAGTGCCTGGCACCAGTAATTGCATTCTGCAGACAAAGAGGAATACAAGTATATCCGTACTTGGACGACTGCCTCATTCAAGCAGAGAACAAGGACATTCTACTACAGCATCTGGCGTTTGTAAAGAGATTTCTAACAGGCCTAGGGTACACAGTAAACGAAAAGAAATCAAAACTATTACCCTCTCAAGAGATAATATTCCTGGGTGCAAGCTTAAATACAACTGCCCAGATGGCTCATCTCACGCCAGACAAACATTCAACCTGTTGCCAACAAAGGCCCAGTTATCTGCAAGAAAAATTCTGCAGGCTTTGGGCTTCATGGCATTCTGCATTCTACTAATTCCATGTGCGAGACTGCATATGAGGAAACTTCAGTGGTACCTAAAAAGTGTTTGGACTCAACATTGCCACAATCTGGAAACAATAATTACCCTCATTCCCTTCCTGCAACAGGAGTTTCGATGGTGGGCGAAGGCTTGTCACCAGAACAAGGGGCAGCCATTCACTTTATCCCCGGCCAGGCAAACATTAACAATGGATGCATCAGATTATGCCTGGGGGGCCCACATGGCAGGAAGGTGTATTCAAGGCACATGGTCCACAAACCAAATGCATCTACATATCTATCAAAAAGAGATGCTAGCTGTTCAGAATGCCCTGACAGCTTTCAAGGACCTACTTCATCCGGGACAACTACTGATAGACAGACAACAACACGGTCATGTGGTATATAAACAAGCAGGGGGGCACTCATTCTTACCCCCTTTGCAGACTAGCCATGACTTTGTGGGACTAAGCATTGACTTACCAAGTACATCTGCAGGCACAATTCCTGCCAGGAAAGATATATACTCTGGCAGACGAACTAAGCAGAAACTTTATGGATCCCCACGAGTGGAAATTGGATCCACAAGTCTTCAACATAACAAGGAAATGGGGATGCCCAGAGACGGATCTATTTGTCTCTCTTCACAACTACCAACTGAAAAGATTCTGCACAAGGACTTATCACAGACAAGCATGGAAAGTGGACGCTCTAGCTTTCAGCTGGAAAAGCTTAGCAGTGTATGCCTTTCCTCCACTGCCTCCCTCCCCAAGGTACTTCTAAAGGTCAGACAAGAGAAGCCAAAGATGATGATAATTGCCCCAGACTGGCCCCACCAGTACTGGTATCCAATTCTAAGGAACTTGTCTCAGTGCCCGGCTTGAACCTTGCCTCAAATACCTCATCTACTATCCCAGCAAAGCAATCAGATCCTGCACAGCCAGCTAAAGACCTTAAATCTGGCAGCATGGCGGATAATGTAGTCCTACAAAACGCGCCTCTCACTAAAGCTGTGATAGATGTCATTTTGGAGGCCAGAAGGCCTAGTACCAGAAAATCTTACGCTGGAAAATGGAAGATATTCTGTGCTTGGAACCAGGCACAAGGAATTGATGCAGCTGTACCAAATATTCCTTAGATTTTGCAATACTTAACTGAGATGCTTGACAAAGGCCTATCCTTTTCATCAATTAAAATTCATGCCTCTGCCATTTCGGCTCATTACAATACAGAGCCACCAATATTTTCTCATCCTTTAAGGCAGTACCTCAGAGGAGCCAAAAACTTAAGGCCTCCAAGGAGATCACCAATACCTGCATGGGACCTCAGTTATGTCTTGGAAAAACTCACCCTGCCTCCTTTTGAGCCAGCCACTACAGCTGATATAAAGTTTTTATCTTGGAAAACAGCTCTGCTTCTAGCAATAACTTCTGCAAGACGAGTCTCAGAGCTACAGGCACTCATGGCTGTTGAACCTTTTTATCATTTTTTATCCAGACAGGGTTTCTCTGAGGACAAACCCGACATTTATGCCTAAGGTAGTGTCCAGTGTGGCCCTTAACCAAGCTATTCATCTGCCTTCTTTTTATCCAAACCCACAGAATAATGGGGAGAGAATTCTGCATTCTTTGGATATACACAGACAACTATGCTACTTGAACAGAACCAAAGCTTTCAGAAAGACGGAGCAGCTACTAGTGGCATATGTATATGCTGCAGGATCACAAGGAAAGGCGATCTCAAAGCAGACTATTTCTAAGTGGATAGGCCACTGCATTCGTTTCTGCTATTCACAACATGGCAAGCCAGTGCCTAAGGGCATTAGGCCACATTCAACCAGAGCAGCAGCCACTTCAGCAGCATTCCTCAGGGGAGTACCAACCATAGACATTTTACAGGCTGTTACCTGGAGTTCAGTGCACACCTTTACAAAGCACTATCATTTACCACTCTACTCTAAATCCAGGGCAGGCTTTGCCACTGCAGTTATGCAGGGCCTCATAGCTGCTCCTAATGCTATATTAGCTCCAGCCTCCTAACCATAGCTTTGGTATTCAACCCAATTGTAATGACTGCAGCAGTGAAACACAAAGAACATAGTACAGTTGTGTACACTTACCATAAATGTAGATGTTCGAGTGTATTCGCTGTTGCAGTCCAGGTTACCCACCCACCATCCCCCATTTCTTTGCTGTAACTTATCTGCACTTCTCTAATCTATATAACCTATGTGGTGTATTTGCTTGTCGATGAAGGTATAATTTATTTTGGTGCATGCATGTTTTATTGGCATATTTTTTAGCCTACCCTTTTGGGGGCACCTGACATCTGGGACAAGAAAAACTGAAGAAAATGGCGTCAGCTGCATCTTTTATACCCCTGGCACAATGACATCAGGGAAGAGGCGACAGCAACCGACACCAGACCTAGACTTTGGAATTCAGGCCGACTGAGCCAGCAGGATAACCCAAGTGTAATGACTGCAACAGAGAATACACTCTAACATCTACATTTATGGTAAGTGTACACAACTGTACTGTTCTGGCTGGGAGCCAGTCATTATCAATTCCTAGCTCTACCCTTTGGTCTCACTCCAGCCCCCAGAGTGTTCACCAAGTGCAAGGCAGTAGTCACGGCTCACCTGAGGTGTCTAGGATTCCAGGTGTTTCCGTAGCTAGACAATTGGCACCTTACCTCCGCCACCAGGCATCAACTTCTTAAAGCGAGAGAGGTTACTCTGACACTGCGATCGGCTAGGCATTGCAGTCAACTTTGAAAAGTCTGCCTTGTTACCATCGCAGCTTATCGTTTTTATAGGGACAGAACTAGACACGTCAACCACCACTCTTCGCCTTCCGCCAGAAAGAGTTTCTATTCTTCGCCAACACATCATGTCCGTGATGTCAAAGAACAGAGCACCAGCTGCAGTGGTATTGAAAGTTCTAGGGTCGATGGCAGCAGCTATTTTAGCAATTCCGTTAACAAGGATGCATATGAGAATCCTTCAATGGCTTCTATTCACGCAGTGGTCTTACCAAGAACTTCAGATGAGTCACATGATACTGATAACGAATTCCTGCAAGAAGGATCTTCAGTGGTGGTTGACGTCTCTTCATGTCACAATAGGACGTCCTTTCATGCTCCCCCTCCAGTTGCCACTGTGACCACGGACGCTTCCCTGATAGGGTGGTGGCGGCTTTTTCAGGGTAAGACTGCCCAAGGCACATGGACAGATCAAGAATCACTTCTTTGGACAGAAAAAAAGACATTAGGAAATCAGATCAGCTCTTTGCGTCTTTTTCTGAGGCCAGGAAAGGTAAACCAGTTGCTAAAACAACCCTGTCTAAGTGGCTGTCGGATTGTATCACCTACACATATGCTTGTCAAAATATGCCCTTGTCTAGTAAGGTAAAGGCTCATTCAACCAGAGCAGTTTCTACCTCTTCAGCCTTTCAAGCCAAATTACCTTTGGATAACATCTGTGCAGCAGCCACATGGTCTAAACCTCACACACTTATAACCCCTTACAAAGTGGATAAGGCCTCCAGGGACAGGGCTTCATTTGGTTCTACGGTTCTGAAGAGTGTACTTCCATGATCCACCCAAGATCAGGATGCTAGGGACGCTACCGATCAGTGATGAATGAACGGCGAGATGGAACAACTTCACATAAAGAAGTTATGTACTCACCATATTGTTCCATGTGAGTTGTTCCATCTCGCCTTAATTCTCACATCCCTCCCTCCTTCCCCCTCCTTGCTGGCAGTTGACCTGGAGGCTGTCTTCATCCTGGTTTTTCAATGTGTATTCATTCCTAGGCAAAATAATTATTGTACTTCTATATGGTACGCAGCAAACAAGATCTGAGGTAATTCCAGCAGTGCGTTGTGGGATAAGGGGTGGGGTCTCGAGCTACTGGAGAACTTTGAGCTTGCTAGTCGGCCTTGTCGGATCCGAACCCATCAGTGATGGATGAAGGCGAGATGGAACAACTCACATGGAATGTTATGGTGTGTACATAACTTTTTTCTTAATCTGTTAACCAGCTGTAACAGTTTATTATTCTGCCTCATGTCTGACTCCATTCCACATTAGTATAACAGTTGTTTCCAGCATTTTCTAATCCTCTTGTTACTTGGACATTACATCTTTAGTGCTGCCTGAATAATACCCAAAAGTCTACAAAATCTGGATTTTCCTTATGGCACATTGTTTGCACAGTTTGAAGCATTGCTTGTTTATCCTTACCTACAAGAAATCCTGGATCCTATTCATTCATTCCATCCGATCGGATATATTGTTCCTTGAACCACTTGTCAGATCCAAGTCTGCAACATTATTTCTCCTATATCGAGCCCTTAAATTTATGACCAGACATGTTCTCCAGTCAGCTAAGTGCTATGCAGCTCAACCTCATTAGTAATTTATAATAGTTTTCTTTAGAATTTGAGTTTTTTGCAGTTATTTATGCACTATAGCTTTTACAATTCTTGTTTCTAGATTTCAGACATTGAGTTTGAATCTATCTTATAGGTTCATAGGTGTGTACTAGGCTTAATGCCCTAGGGCCTTTACAAGCTTAGCCATAAGATTACTCTGGCATCGTGACACCCGACCTTAGTTCCCAGTGCCTGTGTCGAGTAGAGCCTCTGGAGTTATCCCTGGGGTGAATTTTCTATTTCCCATCCACTAATCAAGATCTTTCTTGAAGAGGGTCAGCAAAGTGCTGTGCTTGACATCTATGGGAAGTCTATTCCATAGCATAGGCAGTCTCTGGGTTATGAAGCTGTCCATCCAGTACGTTCTGTTGACTGTGGTAATGAGTTTGAAGTCTTTCAAGTGTGTGGTGCAGAGGGATTGGGATTTATTTAGATGTAGCATTTCTAACAGAGATGGGTCAGACATGGCTTTTGTAAGTCAAACCGAGATCGCCTCTAAGTAGGCGATATGAGACGGAGAAAAGTTTTTGTCTGTCCATATAGGACAAGTGTTTAAGGCCTAGGATCCTCTTTGTTGAGGTACTTTTGTGGCCTCTCCAGTTGTTGCAGCTGTCTAGTGAGGTACATGCCAAATGGGACATTGTACTCTATGATTGGCCTTAATGAGGGAAGAGTAGAGAGAGAGAGGATGACCTCTTTTTTTCCTGGATGCAAAACCCTTGGTAATGAGATGTGCCACATAGAAGGACTTTCTGACCACAGTGGCAATGTGGAGATCGAAGGAGAGGTTGCTGTCAACCTGCGTCCCCAGATCTGTTCTAATGCCTTCAGTGTTTAGTGGGCTCCCATCGATGTGGTAATTAGTGGAAACTGAGTTTTTCCCAAAGGTTATGATGATGCATTTTTTTGGCATTAAGTTTAAGGCCGTAGTTTTGACACCAGTCATTGGTCTCAGTGAGGCCTTTCTATAGGATGTCTACATCACTTGGGGAGTTAATAATGGCTCCCAGCTTGCAGTCATCTGTGAACTTGGTCAGCCAGAGTCTCTTCGTGTTGGCCTGGACTTCAGAGACGTAGATACCAAACAGTAGAGGACCCAGGACCAAACCTTGTGGGACTCCACTTGTGACTAGTTGGCAGTCTGACGGAGTTGGCTATTTTCACACTGTGGGTTCTATCTGTGAGCCAGTTTGCAACCCACCTAGTGATATAGGGGGTTGATGCCTAGCTTAGTGAGTTCTTTGATTCCTGAGAATGGTATCAAAGGCCTCGGTCAGATCAAGGTAGGCTGCATGAATCGCCTTGCCTTCATCCACAGCTCTGGTGACTGACTCAAAGAAGTCAAAGTTGAGCAGGCATGACCTACCCTTCACAAAACCAAACTGTGTGGAATTCAGAGTCTGGAGATTCCCTATATCCTTGTGTATTTAGGTCCATGATGCGTAGCTTTGCATATCAGACTCGTCCGGCTAATAGGTTCAATAGGTAGGTACTAGGCTATTGGCCCTAGGGCCTATATAAGCCTAGCCAAATGATATCCTGGCTTTCGCCACCCAAGAAAATTTTTTTCCTGTGCCCCTGTCAAGCAGAGCCACAGAAGTGATCCCCGGGGTGAATTTCCGATTTCCCATCCAGTCATCAAGATTTTTTTTTGAAGAGTGCTAATGAGGAGCTTTGTTTGATATAGGTAGGTAGTTTGTTCCAGAGTATGGGAAGTCTCTGGGGCAGGAATCTATCCCTCCAGCATGTTCTGTTTATTGTGGTGACGAGGCGTAGGTCCCTAGAAGCGTGTAGCATGGAGGGACTGGGATTTCTAGAAGTGTAGCATGTCCAACAGGTCTGGGTGTTACATAGCTTTGTATGTTAGGCAGAGATTGCGTTTGGGTAGGCGATATGCGACAGAGTAAAGCTGGAGTTTTTTGAGACTGTCTGCATAGGGCATCTGTTTGAGGCCGGTAATCCTCTTTGTGAGGTATTTCTGCGGCCTTTCCAGTTGTTGATGTCTTGTGAGGTACATACAAAAATGGGCGTTGTACTCTCTAATGGGTCTGAGTGATGAGTAGAGGGGAACAGTGACATTTTTTTCCTGGATGAGAAACCTTTTGTGATGAAGTGTGGCACGTAGAAGGATTTTCTGACTATTGTGGCAATGTGATTATCAAAGGAGAGACTACTGTCAACCTGTGTCCCAAGGTCTCTTATCATGCTTTCGGTGTTAAGTAGACTACTGCCCATGTGGTATTTCATGGGTACAGAGTTTTTAGCAAAAGGGATGACAATGCACTTTTTGGCTTTGAGCTTGAGGCCATGGCTTTGACACCAGGCATCTAATGGAGCTATAGTTCCCAGGGTCTGAAGTCGCTTCTCCTTTGTGGAGAGGGATGACTTTAGCCGTGCACCATTTGGTAGGGACAAAGCTTGAGGTGAGGCTGTGACTGAACACAATGAACAAAACATGCTGGAGGGATAGGTTCCTGACCTAGAGACTCCCCATACTCTGGAATAGACTGCCTGTACATGTCAAGCAGAGTGCCTCCTTGGCCCTCTTCAAAAGGAACCTTGAAGATTGCCTGGGAGATGTGAAATTCACCCCGGGGATCACATCATTTGCCCTACTAGACAGGGGTCCAGGTAAGTAAATATTGTGGGAAGAAGTATCCACGGAATTGTTATGGCTAGGCTTGTATAGGCCCTAGGGCCGATAGCCTAGTACCAATCTATGAACAGGGCAAACAGGTGAGGTGACTGTTCACTCTGTAGTTCATGTAGAACATAGCCAGGGATATTGTCAAGTCCCATAGAAGCTGTATTCTTGGCCTTGGACAGTGCTGTTTTAATCTGTGCAGCAGTAATACTGGGTGCCTGGCAATCTACTGGTATTGTGATTGGTCCTTTGGGGGGGAGGGGTAAAGTTGGCACTGAATCTGTCTGCCAGTATATTGGCAATATCTGTTGGCTCTGTATAGGAGGTATCATTGTGCAGTAGCTCAGAGCAAATTTAGATATTGCCATGGAGATTGTTTACATAACTATAGAAGGCCTTGTGGTTGTCTTTACTATCTGCTATAATTCTGATGTTCTTTGTGTTGCACTGTTGCAGTCTTTACATTAGGGTTATCTGCTGGCAGGTTGCCCTCAGTCGGCCTGATTAACAAAGTCTTGGGTCCTGCGTCTGTTGCTGTCCCTTCTTCCATGACGTGCGTGGTATAAAACATGCAGCCAATGCCATTTTCATCAGTTTTTCTTGCCGCACAATGACCGAAGCAGAAGCAGTTCGCAAGTGCCGGTCGGCAGACTCCTGAAATTTTCGTTTTCGAGTTTCAGAAACGAAGTCTTAACCTAAAACTAAGTACCCCATTGGGGAAACTTTTTCTTGCTCCTTACCAATGTCAGTAAAAGTTACTTGTATTACTTGTGGGAAGCAAATACCTCATAAGGATTTTCATTTGTACTGTATTCCTTGCCTAGGCCCTGACCAAAATGTGCCTTGCTGTAGGTTTTGTGCTAAATTTAATCAACACACTAAGTGTCGGTATATTTTTCATCTAAATATTTTGGCTCAAGATTTAACTATCCAGAAATGTTGTCTGTTAGCAATCCAACTACCGGAAAGCACAAAAAATGCAAAGAAAGAGAGACAGACCGTCACGGTCCAAAACAGACGACAAAGCTTCTCCTAACCCAGTCGCATGTTCGCCGGTACTCAGTGCGGCGCTTTTGCAGCCACTGATGCCCGCTACTTTTGATTCACAGGCCTCTACTGAGACCCATTCGGTGTCCGGTATGCCGCAAGACATTTTAAGTATTGAACCTGCGGATGTCTCTACCTTGGATGGGTCCGGAGCCGCTGAGCAGGCACTGGCTTCTGAGGGTGTTTTCAGGCCTAAAGATTTATATATTAAACTGACGCAGTCTTCAAAACCTAGGCCAAAATCAACTTCTTTGTCTAAAAAACTGATGCGTGGGCCGTGTGCACAGGCCCCTATGCCTAAAAAACAAATGACCAAAATGGCTAAGGATTTAATTACCTTAATCAGGGGTTCCCACCCCCCTCCAGCTAAGAGGCCTCGGCAAGGCACTGATTATGAATCATCAGATCAGGTTTCCATTTCTTCTGATTCCTCTTCTGATCAGGAATTATCTATTCCACCTTATGAGGACTCTGATGCAGAAGAATCCATCCCTTCTGCTTCTCCTCCTGAGGACATTTCCTTTGGAGAAACTTTGCATACCTTAAGGGAACATTTTCACTGGGAGAGTCAGGATTTTTCAGAATCTAAAAAGAGGCTTAGGGATTTCCTTCTTCCTCAGCATAGGCCTTTGGCTATACCTCCTGTTCTAGACATTGTTGATGATGTTTTCTCAGAATCCAGCATGGCTCCTGATTCCCTGCCTCTGGCTCCTAGTAAGCCAGACAGATATTACAGGGTTCCTGACTCCCACAAATTCCTTTTTAAAAAACCTACTGCTGACCCAGGAACCATTTCTCAGGGTCCCAAGGGCGTTAGGTCCTCTACTGCTAAAAATCCTACCCCTTCTGATAGAGACTCCAGGGCACTAGATAGATGGGGTAAGAAGGTTTACACATCTGCAGCCTTGGCAATCAGAGCTTTAAACTGTCAATTTCATATGCTTAAATAGCAGCATGTCATGGGCCTACTTAAACAGAAAATTATGTTGATTTTTGACTGTGTGGAAAATAAAAGAAACACAAATGTATAAAAAACTGTATAACCAAAAAAGAAAGAGGAAAAAAACCACACTGGAAACAACACACTTAAAAGTTAGCGCTTTCATTTACTTGAATGTTGTAAACTTCTTCAGACAATCAAAATTCAATTCACAAACCTTAAATACAATTAAATTAGTGATGTCATCAATTGAAAAAACGACCCACCTCATTTTAAAGGAACAAATAACAAGCATAATAAAGTATGGTATAAAATGCAATAAATAGTACTAGATAGCATGAAATGTTCCATTTACTGTTGTAAAAGACACATAACATATACCTAATGAGAGAAATCTCTCATCTTATTAAAGCTTTTAATTTTAAAATGCTTTTGATGGAAATAACATCATTTAGCCCTGGTGGTGTTGCAGCATTCAATTTTAGTTGCCACAACACTTCTTTCTCCTCTAGTTTTAAACAAATAGGGCCACCCTTACCACTATCTGAGACCTTATCAATTATTAAAAACTGAAATTCATGTCCTGGAAAGCTAAACACATGTCTCGCTAGTGCATTATTGAAATTGTTCTTCCTAATAGCATAACAATGCTCATAAATTCTATTTTTCAGTGATCTATCCATTTTGCCCACATAAAAAGAAGAGCTTAGTTTATTTAGGGTTATGTTCCCAATGCTCTTCTTTATATAGGTGGCCCTATTTGTTTAAAACTAGAGGAGAAAAGTGTTGTGGCAACTAAAATTGAATGCTGCAACACCACCAGGGCTAAATGATGTTATTTCCATCAAAAGCATTTTAAAATTAAAAGCTTTAATACGATGAGAGATTTCTCTCATTAGGTATACGTTATGTGTCTTTTACGACAGTAAATGGAACATTTCATGCTATCTAGTACTATTTATTGCATTTTATACCATACTTTATTATGCTTGTTATTTGTTTCTTTAAAATGAGGTGGGTCGTTTTCAATTGATGACATCACTAATTTAATTGTATTTAAGGTTTGTGAATTGAATTTTGTCTGAAGAAGTTTACAACATTCAAGTAAACAAAAGCGCTAACTTTTAAGTGTGTTGTTTCCAGTGTGGTTTTTTTCCACTTTCTTTTTTGGTTATACAGTTTTTTATACATTTGTGTTAATTCGTTTTCGTGGTTTATGGAGGATAATCCTACAGCTGGAATGCAATTATTATTTGAGAGCCTTGACACAGTGCATATGAGTTCCGAACAAGGTTCTAGCAGTGACTCGACAGCTATGGGGAAGCTAACCGCCCTTATTGAGCTACTTTCACAGCGAGTGGATCGCTTAGCTCATCAGGTTGCGACAACCCTACCTCTGAGTGAGGTAAGCACATGCCTTTGACTGTTACAAGTCCAGCACAGAATTTGTCGTCCGGAAGTGGTGAAACGTGCCCTGGGATCGCAGGATCGGGGAAACACCAATGGAACCCTAGGATCGCAGGATCGGGGAACCGCTAAAACAACAGCTTCCAACTTGGGCAATTTACCTCTAAATGAAGTCCGGTCACTTGCGTCGGATGGCACGAGGAGTCGTGTGGATTCCACGACTGTTAACTCAGCTGCAGTAAGTGCATTGACTACTTTACTGTCTTTGAATGACTGGTTAAAAGAACCAGCCAGTTTTATTTCAAACCAGAATAACAAGCATAACACTAACAATTCAGTATATTCTGAAGATAATAATGACAGTTTATCCAGTAAATTGAAATCATATGACTTTAAACTTTTTAAATACAAAAAACTACAAATTGAAATTCAGTATTTATCTGAATGTGTTAGAAGAAAGCAAGTGCCTAAGGGGCTTAGACGGTGGAAGTACCCTATGGGTGTGATTGCGAACTCGCTTTTTCACAAGGAACTTATTTGTTTATTCGACAAACAAGGTGATGAAAATATGGAATGCCTCATAAAAGACTATGTTCATCAAACTGATACTTTCAAAACTGAATTAGCAGACTTGGACAAGAGCATTAGGTCTGATGTAGACTTTCCTAGATATAAATTTGACTTCCTGCGTATTTTCTCAAGCATGGAAAATGTGTTAGGTAGAATTCAAGCAAACAAGTTGAAAAAATTGAATAGGGATCATGACACACATGAGAAAGGGCCATCTTACCCTCCACCACCATCTAATGGTAACAATAGAAGTAAATCAACAGGAATCAGTAGTGTACCTATCTTTATTGATGAAACTAATGATTTTGTTGATGATGAAAGTGTTGGTGTTTCACAATTGAGACGTAGTGAAAGAATAGCAGATAGGCAGGGTAACCAACATTTTAAACAGGTTACTAACCAAAATGACAATCAGAACCAGGGTTTTCACACCAGCTTGGGAACCACCTCAGAGGGTCAGCAGAACCAGAGACAAAAACAAAACCAGTGGAAAAAGAAAAAAATAGAACAGGAGGAGGCGGTAACTCCTATCTGTATGTCTAACTCGAACAAAGATGAAGTCACCAATGACGATAGTCATGGTCCATGTATAATTTTAAACACCACAGGTGATTTTAAGATTTTTAACTATTCTTCCTTTGTACCGGATTTGACTCTTATTGACACATTAGCTAAAGGCCTTACTTTTGTTCCAACATTCAGAAGTAAAATAGAACACTTGTTGACCTTAGAATTTTCACACGAAAGCTTAACTTAAATGTTTTACTGAGTAACACTTCTAGTCTCAGAAATGATTTAAGAGTGGCTAGTGTGTTCAACCCAATTTTATATCCTACTATAGCCCTTTTTGAAAAAGTCTGTGAGAATGACATCAGGAATATGTCTCACTCACATCGACCTTCTGAGTCTTACAAAACTAACATTACCCAAACAGAAAGGGATGCACTGGTTGGGTTGAAATTTGCAAATATACGGATTATGAAACCTGACAAGGGGGGTGGGCTGGTTTTTATGGACCAGGATGATTACACTTCTAGTATTGAAACTTTACTTCATAGTGAAGCTTAGTTGGAAGTCTCTTTGAACAAAGTCAACGGTGCTTACCGTAAACTGTCTGGGTTCATTAGAGATCTCTTTATAGACGGACGGATTGATATGGATTTGTTTAAATACTTGGAGATTGCTCACCCAATCACCCCAAGTCTATTTGGTCTTCCCAAAATTCACAAAAACTTGACTAAGCCCCCCTTTCATCCAATCATTGACAGACGACGGTCATTAACCTTTAGTTGTGCAAAATATGTGGATCTAAAATTAAAGGAAGCCTTAATAGGGGAAAAACAGATTTGTAGGGACTCATGGGCTTTCTTAAAAGCAATCAATGAAATTCCCTTTGATGAAAATCTCAACTTCCTCACGATAGATGTATGTGACCTATACACTTCCATTTTAGAAGATGTTGGTTGTGAATGGGTAAGGGATTTCTTGTTGGAGAAACATCTAGAGGGCCAAGTCATTGATACTATCATTTATTTGTTGGAATTAGTACTTAAAAACAACTATTTTTTGTTTAATGGACATCTGTACCTACAAAAAACTGGGGTGGCTATGGGTTCCCCCTGTGGCGCAACTTTCGCCAATGTACTAATGGCATTTTGGGAGAAACATTACCTGTTTACCAACTCTATTTTTGAGAACAAAGTTGCATGGTACACCAGATATTTGGATGATATTTTCATCTTATGGAAGGGCGACAGCACTTCAGCTAGTAACCTTTTGAATGAAATGGAGAAACAGACTAACTTTTTGAAATTTACCTGGGAATTTCGAACTGACTTGGTCTCATATTTAGATGTAGAACTAAGAAAGGATTTAGGTAGAAGGAGTTTCACTTCTAAAATCTTTAGAAAATCAACATACTCAACGTCTTCTTGCACTTCTCCAGTTGCCATCCACAACACCAGAAGAGAGGGGTTGTCAAGGGACAATTGGTTAGAGCCTCAAGGATGACAACTTTGGATGATGATTTTTTTCAAGAATGTGAAATTCTGAAGAACATGTTTGTGAAACGTGGTTACCCCAACAGATTGATTAACAATTTGATTAGGGAAGTTTCAAATAAAAGGACCAGTGGTAGTTTCAAGCCAATCTTAAACATCAGGGAACTGAATACAATGCTAGAACAAGTCATAGAGAGAACTGATGTAGGAACACAGATGGATTTGGGGTACCCACATTTAGATAATTGTCCCCAAATTCATTTGAGGACCAATGGGTCGACCAGTTTGAATTTCATCACTACATTTTACTCAGATGCAGACTTGTTAAAATCTATTTTTTGTAAAAACTGGTGTTTTTTGTCTGAAGATCAAAGTGTCAATAAATACATCACCGAACACCCCCAGTTTACCTTTAGGAGGGGAATGAATTTGAAAAGCATATTAGAACACAGTAAACCTTACTGCCACAAACCACACTGTGGTATGTACAAATGTGAGAACTGCACTTGGTGTAAATACATCAAAGTGACTAGTTCATTAACAGTGGGTAGAATTAAAATTTACATCAATGACAAATTCAATTGTAACACCAGAGGAGTAGTTTATTTAGGGTTATGTTCCCAATGCTCTTCTTTTTATGTGGGCAAAACGGATAGATCACTGAAAAATAGAATTTATGAGCATTGTTATGCTATTAGGAAGAACAATTTCAATAATGCGCTAGCGAGACGTGTTTAGCTTTCCAGGACATGAATTTCAGTTTTTAATAATTGATAAGGTCTCAGATAGTGGTAAGGGTGGCCCTATTTGTTTAAAACTAGAGGAGAAAGAAGTGTTGTGGCAACTAAAATTGAATGCTGCAACACCACCAGGGCTAAATGATGTTATTTCCATCAAAAGCATTTTAAAATTAAAAGCTTTAATAAGATGAGAGATTTCTCTCATTAGGTATACGTTATGTGTCTTTTACGACAGTAAATGGAACATTTCATGCTATCTAGTACTATTTATTGCATTTTATACCATACTTTATTATGCTTGTTGTTTGTTTCTTTAAAATGAGGTGGGTCATTTTTTCAATTGATGACATCACTAATTTAATTGTATTTAAGGTTTGTGAATTGAATTTTGATTGTCTGAAAAGTTTACAACGTTCAAGTAAACAAAAGCGCTAACTTTTAAGTGTGTTGTTTCCAGTGTGGTTTTTTCCCTCTTTCTTTTTTGGTTGTGTGGAAAATAGAGTTGCAGGATTTATTTAATTTAGGTGAACAAGTTGGAAAGCATACTTTGCAATGTAGTTTTGATTCCTTGGAGGCCTCTTGCAGGGCCGCTGTAACTGGATCTGTGATAAGAAGGCATGCTTGGCTCAAAGAGCAAAATCTGCCTGAACATGTTAAAGCAAAATTGTTGGATGCTCCTTTACAACAGGACAGTCTATTTGTTAATAAGGCAGAAGAAGTTTTGAAAAAGGTAGAAGATAAAGCTGAATCTATGCAAACTGTAAAAGATTTCTTACAAGTGCAGCCACCCTCATTCAGTAGGCACTGGCCTACTAAGAATTGGTCCTTTCCAAGTACCCACCAGAGCCGGTCAGGTCAAACCCAGACACTCCAAAGCCTCCAAGTTTCAGTCACAAGGAACTTGCAGAACAAAACAATGGAGTGCCTCCACCTCCGAATCTGGAAGTAATAAGGCACCTCCCTACTGTAAACAGTTTCAGTGACTTTCCTCTGCCATCTCCAAGCACTTATATTTTGGCAGCCCCTTTGGGGGGAAAACTGGCACTTCATGCACAAAATTAACATTTAATTACCCAGGACAAGTGGGTTTTAAATATAGTATCCCAGGGATACAGATTTCATTTCCACGCGTTGCCAATCCCAAACGGATGGCCAGATCTGCCTCCAAATCAGTGGGCAGAGGCCCAGAAACAAGTTATGTCCCTCATGAATATGGGGGCTATTCAACCAGTACCAGAAAAGGATAATGGACAAGGTTTTTATTCAAGATTTTTCCTGGTACCCAGAAAAGACAAATCATGGCGTCCAATTCTGGACTTATCCATTCTAAATACATTTCTGGACATTCCAAAATTCAAGATGCTGACTCTACAACAGTTACTGCCTATGCTAGGTAAGGATGCCTGGTCGGTAACTCTAGACTTAAGAGGCTTACCTGCATATCCCAGTCAGGGAATCTTGCAGAAGATACCTCCGCTTCAAAGCAGGTTATTTGCATTACCAGTTCTCTGCACTGCCCTTTGGCTTATCTACATCGCCCAGGGTCTTCACAAAGTGTGTGGCACCAGTAATCGCATTTTGCAGACAAACATTCACATTTATCCTTTCCTGCCTAATTCAAGCAGAAAACAAGGACACACTTCTACAGCATGTGGCGTTTGTAAAAAGGCTTCTAACTTGCCTAGGGTACACCATAAATGAAAAGAAATCACAACTGGTAAATAATTACATTCCTGGGTGCAGGCTTGAATACAACTGCCCAGATGACTTGCCTCACGCCAAAAAAACAAATCCAGTTGATGACTTAATTCAAACAAGTGGCCACAAAAACCCAGCTATATCTGCAAGACAAATTCTGCAGGCCTTCGGGTTCATGGCTTTCTGCATTCTACTAATTCCATATGCAAGACTGCATATGAGGAAACTTCAGTGGTACCTAAAAAGCTTATGGAGTCAACATTGTCACAGCCTGGAAACAATGATTCCTATCATTCCTTGCCTGCAACAAGAGTTCCTATGATGGCAGAGGCCTGTCACCAAAACAAGGGACTGTCATTCATTCCACCCCCTGCCGCCTAAACCCTGATTACAGACTCATCAGATTATGCTTGGGGGGCACATCTGGCAGGGAGATGCATTCAGGGCAAATGGAGCCCAAATCAAATGCACCCGCATATCAACCAGAAAGAGATGCTAGCTGTACAGAATGTTCTGACAGCCTTCAAGGACTATCTTCATCCAGGGCAACTACTGATAAAGACGGACAGCACCACAGTCATGTGGTACATAAACAAGCAGGGGGGTACCCATTCCTACCCCTTTTGCAGAATAGCCATGGCTTTGTGGAACACGGCCTTGACTTACCAAATACATCTACAAGCTCAATTTCTGCCAGGAAAGCAAAATACTCCGCCAGACGAACTAAGCAGAAATCTTATGAACCCACACGAATAGAAACTGGATGCACAAATCTTCAGCATGTTGACACGCAAATGGGAGAGCCCAGAGATGGATCTTTTTGCCTCACCCAAAAACTATCAGTTGGACAAATTCTGCACAAGAATTCATCACAAAAAAGCTTGGGAAGTAAATGCTATATCCTTCAGCTGGAAAAACCTATCAGTCTCTGCCTTTCCCCTCTCTGCCTCTTTTCTCCAAGGTCTTACTAAAAGTCACAGGAAAAACCAAAAATGATTGATTGCTCCACACTGGCCTCGCCAACACTGGTACCCGCTCCTACACAATATGTCACACCTTCCTCCGTGGTACCTGCCTCAGAAACCTTATCTACTGTATCAGCAGAACTGTCAAATTCTGCGCACTCTGCTCCAAACTCTGAATCTTGCAGCATGGCTAATCAACTAATTTCACCAGTTAGATCTCTCAGCAAACCTGTGATTGATGTCATTTTGGAGGCTAGCAGGCTTAGTACTAGAAATTCTTATGCTGATAAATGGAAAAGATTCTGTGCCTGGAACCAAGCACAAGGAATAAACACAGCAATGCCCAATATTCCTCAGATTCTGCCATACTTAACTGAGATGCTACACAAGGGCCTATCCTTTTCTTTAGTAAAAATCCATGCATCTGCCATTTCAGCTCATTATAACACAGAGCCTCCCCTCTTTTCTCATCCTCTGCTAAAGCAGTACCTCAGAGGGGCCAAGAATTTGAGACCGCCCAGGAGAGCACCAACTCCTGCATGGGACCTCAGTTTTGTGTTGGAAAAACACACCCTACCTCCTTTTGAACCAGCTGCTACTGCAGACATAAAATTTCTCTCTTGGAAGACAGCATTTCTTTTAGCAGTCACTTCAGCTAGAAGAATTTCAGAACTACAGGCTCTC